>NW_013526359.1:2705290-2705412 GCF_000836215.1 Papilio polytes
GTCGCCCACCGCGACCCGTCGCCCACCGCGACCCGTCGCCTACAGCGACATTCTCCCTCCGACAAATTATCGCCCAACTGCGACCTATGTCAAAGTAACACAGAAACAAAACAATTTACATA
>NW_013526359.1:2705592-2706255 GCF_000836215.1 Papilio polytes
AGGACAAATACAATTACTATTTTATTTCATCAAACTATCCGTTTTCCACAAAGCCTTACTTTTAAAACTAACGGTAACATCCGGGCATTATACAAAAATTCATTTGGCGATGTTTTCTTACAAAATTAAATTCAATCAAACTCAATACTATATTATTCTACAATTAATGATTTACAAACCAAAAATTTAATTTTGCACATAACTTTTCCATTTCGTTACATTACAATTATAATATTCGTAACTACACACGTCATCATAGCAATGCAGCGGCGCGTCTGTCCTGCTCCCTCTTGCGGCAAACGCAGTGCGGCTATCTCGCTCGCACTTACGCTGCGCCCGATTGCATCATGTGTTGTCATGATTTGAATAACTACTAACTAATGACCGTTATACTTTAAAAAAAAACTTTTAACACAAAATTTACCAATGTAACGAAAATACAACATAGAACAAACTAAAATACATCGCCCTTTTTCAAATTGACTACAACAACAAATACATTTACATTACGATACAAAACACTTAACACACATAAACTTACAGTTACTAATAATTCACTCGCGTTTACACTTACACACGATTTAACACATGAAGTTTGCGGGACGAACCTCCTCGCAACACCCGCAGGCGCCTCCGCCGCCGCCACTTCGCGGACCTCTCGTC
>NW_013526359.1:2706444-2725584 GCF_000836215.1 Papilio polytes
TGCCTCCGCACTGCGCCCAGCCGCCATCGACACAACCGCCGCCTGTCCTACCGTCCTTTTTGCGGTCGCCCATGACCACATCTTTCACACATCTTCCACACCCTTGGTGTTACGAACGTCGTAACGCACACTGCTAGCACAACACAGCGCTCAAAACGATTTTAGGACGTCCTCCTCGCGAACAATTTTGCGGGTTCACTATTTAAAATCCCATCCTCGTCGCCAATGTAATGTAGGTGTGTTATTGAAACGGCGGTTGGTACTGGACTGATTTATTATTAGCAATACTGACGGTACATTGTTATTGGCATACCCACATATACACCACACTATGTTTTATTTTTATTTGTTTTGATAGTGCAAATTTTTACCAATAAACATAGACAAACTAATCTTACTAATATTATAAATGCGAAAGTTTAGCTGGATGGATGGATGGATATTTGTTAGAGTTTGTAGCCTAAACGGTTGGACGGATCTTGATGAAATTTGACCCAGATGTAGAGGATAGTCTGGAAGGACACATAGGCTATTCACATTTGTATTTTTTTTAATTCCACGCGTACGGATTCGCGGGCTAAAGCTACTATATTTCATAAATATTTACTTGAACAAGTGGTCGCCCATTGGTTTTAATTCAAAAGAAAATCATAATCGAAGATTTTTTTCATAAATTTAAATAGCTGTAGTCACTATATTGATTTTTTAAAATAAATTGGAACATGTATTTATTATTCGGTATTATATGAAAGAAAATATTAATATTTTCACACACAGTGGCTACAGCCAAATATTGAAACGATTTTCAAATATGTAGCATTAAATGATAAGATCATGTTTCAAATTCCATTAAAATTTTGACAATTGGTAGATAGTATCCCACACGAACCAAAGTGTATGAGATTCGTTTCAGATTTTAGCCATTACTCATATAAGATACTAAAAAGATTCGATAACATTTAGAGCGGGCGCACCTTTGACTAAACTATCGCACAACTGTGTGCGATTGTCGATTGTTTCGTAGCGACAACTAAAAATCGAGCAGTATGCGCACCTCCTTATAGCTCATATGAAGCAAAGCGTGATTAACAGTTATGTTTAGTTGCAGGTGTGCGCATGTCTTAAGTTAGTTAGGGCTATCTTTTACTATATTTCAGTTATCTTGTTTCTGTTCAAATATTAAAAACTTAACATTATTCAACTTTTTCGTATCCTGTTGCTTAAGTCGTGTTCAGTGGAGCCGGTAAATTCAATTTGAATCCGTCTCAAGAGAGCGGAATATTTTCCCTATTTGAAGGGGTTCGTAATAGTGTTTTGGGTTGAGTATCGGACTTCACAAGTTACGTATCGTTTCACGTCAAATACTTTTATATAATGTAAATAGTAAATAAAAACGATTAAATCCATAAGATAAGGTTTATTTCTAAACAACCTTATAGAATACAAGATTTTACCCGCAACTGTCCGTGCGTAATAATAGGAAGCCTATATGTTATTTCAGACAATTCTCTACATCTGCCTAATTTACATAGGCTACTTACTTTTATTTTTTTTTAAATTCCTCGCGGACGGAGTTATGGTCGAAAGCTAGTATCTTATTTTAGCGTTACAAAAGTTTTGAACCTAGGGATTTACTAGATGGTTTGGAATTTCATGCGTCCTTTATTTCGTACAACTGTTTGAAATGGTTCCAACGGTTGAGTGGGTTCCATATTTTTACGAACGCCGACAGAATATTTCAACATATAAATGGTTTTAAGGTATTCAGACAAAATGAAAGCATTTAAACACAATTTGATATACGGTATCGTTGTTATTTGAGCTACATGTTTTTACATCGAAAACAATATATCCAATATTGATAAATCTTTTTCATTTTATAGCATACAACTTTCGCCAGTCACTCCATCTGCTTCGAATTAAAATAACAAAGGAAAGTAGTCTGTGTGTTCTTCCAGACTATCCAAATCTATGCCAAATTTAATCGAGGTACGTTTAGCATTTAGGCTACAAACATCCATCAAAACATTCGCATTTATAATGTTAGTTATATAGAAAGATTTATTACTAAATATTTCTAAGTTACAAGTAACATGCATCCAATACCCATATACATTTAACTTTACTTTTGAACTTAACAATTATTTCCTTATCAAAACCAAGCTAATTCTCACGAAATTCGTCCACGTGAAATTAAAAAAAAATCATAAAAAATACATGTTACTGGGTGATAACTTAGCTTTTTAATGGTGAAGTTTTTGAAAATCGCCCCAGTAATTTTTGACTTATTTCAATACATAGAAGAATACAAATCTTTCCTCTTTCAAAGAACTAAGAGTTATAACCAACGAACTACACGTTTCTACAATATGTCCGATGAATACTAATCGAGTACAGCTACTATCCCACAGGAACGCACGAGATATAAATTTTAATTAAACTTTCGTTAACGGATTACATTTATAAAATTAAACGCTGTGAGCAAATCCTTGTAGAAAAATGTTGTAAAAGGGATTTAGAATATTTATTTAATTATAAAACTCGAGTGACTGTTCCGCTAAAACATTCCTACAGTCTGGGCCTATCACGAAAATTTGAGTGATATCCGTATAGAATTCGACAAAATTTGAATGATATTTTATAACACTCTCAGCCCGATAGTGGTGTTGCTAAATCGTATAAATAACGATTTCAATACCAATGTTTTCTCCCAAATGTTCGTGCTATGCCCCAAAAAAAAATCAATCCGGTTAAAAAAGTTTACTGTACTCGACTGAGTATGAAAACAAACGCATCCCTTAGTAAAGATTGAGTGTACTATTTATTCACTGAAATGCTTAAAAACCACATACAATATGTTGCGGTTAGCTTAAAGTCATTTTTATGTTTATTTCACATTCCCACGTACATGAGTTGCAATGCCTAGTACACACGATCTGTGTACTCAAAATTGCATCTAATTTTGTTCCACGTATAATGTTCAGAACACGGAACAAATAATGGAACAAAGCAACAATATACACAAAGTTTAGTCACCGTCACCACACTGCACTTCTGTGTAACTAGTGATACTCTAGTATTCATAACCATTTGTTAGGGACTTTACTGTACACATGCCGTGGGATTATGATATACTAGTTTTGGCTCCTGACTTCGTCTATACGGTATTAAAACAAAACATAGCCTAAGCGTTCTTCCAGACTATGTTTTACAGCTGTGCCAAATTACATCGAAATTAGTTCAGCAGTTCGAATTCACTTAGAGTTATTGATCACTAAAATCAATCCTTAGGGTAGGTTTTATAAGAATAATCTATATACAGACTGTTTAAGTAAATATTTGCAGCTTGTAAATGTTCTAGTCTCATATACTCTTCGATATCCGTTCAAAAACAGAGCTGATAAACATTTCAATCGCGTTTTCAATTTCCTTAAAAACGTTCAATCTTGTGACGTCACATACCTATACTTTACTGACGTTACGTATGACGTATGATGACAGAGCGAGCGGCTGTCAAATTCGATACACTTCTTATTAAGACCTCGATCAAGTAACTGCGTCATCTTAAAATTTGCATACAGATAAAACTCTCGCCTTATATTTGCTGCAATCAATCTTTATAGCGTTCAATATGGTTTTTTTATTCTTATTTATAAAAAAAAGATAAACAACCTCTTTCCGAATAAACTCAGACAATAATAATGATTTTTTAAAGATCACAATGGCGTGGTGCGGTTTCACTAAGATATGTTTTTCGATGCTGTGGCCACCACAGCACCGACTTCACCCATGCACCTGTACACCGGTTTCACTCATGCAACAATGCACCGGGTTCACCCATGCACCTGTACACCGGTTTCACCCAGGCAACAATGCACCGGGTTCACCCATGCACCTGTACACCGGTTTCACTCATGCAACAATGCACCGGGTTCACCCATGCACCTGTACACCGGTTTCACCCATGCAACAATGCACCGGGTTCACCCATGCACCTGTACACCGGTTTCACCTGAACAACAATGCACCGGGTTCACCCATCCACCTGTACACCGATTTCACCTGAACACCAATGCACCGAGTTCATCGTTAACCCGAACCATTCAGTCAATTATTATCGCGTAATCAATATTGCTATGTGCGATTTAATTTCTACTCTTGTATTTATCACAAAGTTGTAACAATTTGACTATAGTTATAGGACACAATGGGCAAATACACCGAGTTTATTGATGCCAATAAACATCCGCAACACCGCAGGAATTGTCGTAAAGAGATAGGCTCTCTTTTGAAAGATTTTAAGTCGTATTAGTTATCTAGCTTAGTCGATATATGTCTTGATTTTTTTCCGAGTTGATTACCTTCTACATTCTCCTACAAATAGAATAAATAAAAGTAAAATAAGTTAAATTAAGTACTCATTGATGTTATTTAGCAAAGCTCAGAAGTGCACTTCGGGGAGTGTTGCAAGCAGGCAACAAATGATTGCTTCCTCGTTGTTTATACGAGAATAGACTATTGTAGAAAAGAAAAAAAAGGTGAAGTTAGGATTAGTAATTAAATAGAATGTCTATTTGTAAAATTAGTAATAAAGCTTCTATTGTCGTGTTTTTCAGTTTTAAATCTTTTAATAACTTAAGAATTGGATATGTTTCATTGACTTTAATATTCTAATTACACATTCGAAGTAGGAGCGAGTCACTAGTTCATTATTTCTTTCTATCTTGTCATGAACTGTAATCCCATACTATTATAATAAAGCGTAAACACACACTTGTTCGTTGCCTAAGATGTCAGCAATTACAGCATATTTTTAAGTAATTCTATTTTTAATAAAAACGCCTATACTTACGTCACGCTTTAGACTATATATTCTTTACACCATTAAACTTAGGGGTTAAATATTTTGGATAAAAACCCTAATGTGGGAAAGAGACCATAAGTTGCTGCCAACACCATGGAAGCATGATTGCCATAGTAAGGTAATTGATATTTTGACATTTGCAATTAAGAATTTGACAAATGTGAACATTAAAATAATGTTTTTATAATTCTACGCGGATGAAGCCGCACGCGAACAGCTAGTTGTTTATATTATTGAAAGACCAGCTTTATGTTATCGTTTAATTACGGTTTCGTTGCTATTTTGTTTTACTTATTAAAGAAGAAAAATATTTTTTTTTCTTGGCTTGTAATATAGCTTGACTTGAACATTATTATAAATTGCTCACTCTATTAGTTACGCTGTACGAAGCTAATTAGAACAGTTTTTAATATCGCTAATGAGTAGGGAAGATCGTAAGGTTTTTCTTTGTGCGTTTTAATTTTGTTTTTCTTTCCGTACATTAACTAATTAATTAGTAGCTACTAAGAAGTTATTATGTAAAAAAAAAATAAAAGATCAAAATGTTATAATTAACTAAGATTTCATGGTTATCATTGCCCTTTTTCCTAAGGAGGATCGGCACAGTATGTACTCTTTAATACATCTCTATCAGCCGTCATATCTGAACTCACTCACTTCTTACGCATATCCTCTTTCACACAATCTGCTTCCTTCTTCGGTCGTTTATTATCTTTATACCTGTCCACATTCTTTATTAGATTATTTTTCAATAGTAGTGCGCTTTTCAAAAGAAAAAGAAATTAAAATAGACCGAATTTAGATCTCCAGTACACACACTTATCAGTCTGTTTACGGAATTAGTTTCATTTAACGCCTGTCTTCTGTGTGGTAGTGATATTGCAGCTTGCTTTCGTGCAACAAGGCGGACAATATGCCACATAATTCAAATATTCGTAACACCCTGATATTGTTTTAAACTTAAAAAGGTTGTACAAACTTTCTGCGTCTATTCAAAAGTTTTATTCCTTTCGAAGTACCTTATTCAGAAGTTAAAAAAGTAAAAAGGACACGTTCACGTTACATTCGAGATGGAGCCACGTAACGGCTATATCGGTCGGCATTAAAACGTGCTCGACTGCGAAAGTGCTCAATACCTACGAATAAGAAATATAACAAGTTTTCACTATTTTTAACACATACAAGTCTTCGTAGGTCTATGATGTCGGTAAAATTTTAAAATACTACACTTTACAAGTCACATTAATCTTGCTAATTAGAGAGTGTTAGAGTTTGTAGCCTAAACGGGTGAACGGATCTTGATGACATTTGGCATAGATGTAGAGGACAATCTAGATCACATAGGCTGCTCGCTTTTGTTTTTTTCAATTCCTCGCAACTGAGTCGCCGGTTTTCGCTAGTGACTTCATAATTATGTCAACCAGGTAATGACATTGGAGTTAGCTAGTGTTAACTTTATTGTATCAAACTCTCGAAGGCGTCATTTAAATGCATGTCAAGTCAGAATTTAACGGCTCTCTTCCGCCTAGTTATCACAAATTTACACCGAATCAGACCCTCCTTTCAAGTTAAATCGTTCTTCCGTTCTTTATAGGAGAAGGGTGGGAAGGGATAGGCACAAAAATTAGGCCTGCGTGGTTATCAAAACGAGGAATAGCTTCTACTTGACGCCTGTTCTGTGTGGTCGTGGTATTGTACCGGGCGAGTTGCCCCATTTGTAAGACGATGTAAAAGGGGGCTCTACCACTGTTTAACTTACAGTAAAATTTCATACGTTGTTTAAAACTTTGGTTACAGTAATCTATACTAATAATCGTAAACACACACAGTACTTCGTTGTGCAGGATGTCAGCAACGCTGTCAGGCCTGCTTTAAATATATATTTTCCCGCTATTAAACTTAGGGGGTAAATAAATTGGAAAAAACCCTTCATATGGGAAAGGGACCATAAACTACAAGCTGCCAACATCAAGCAAGGTTGCCATGGTTGTCATTTACGCATTTGAAATTTGACATTTTCAATTGAGAATTTGACAAATGTAAACAAAGTTTTTATAATTTCATGCGGATGAAGCCGCACGGAGACAGTTAATATATTTGTGACAAAAATTAATCAAAAAAACGAGACCCACCCGCAAGCATTTCCTTTCGGATAAAAAAAGAATTATCAAAATCGGTCCACCAGCGGCGGAGTTATGCCGTAACACACATAAGAAAAAACATACAGACGAATTGAGTACCTCCTTCTTTTGGGAAGTCGGTCAAGAAAGGAAACAGAGTACTTTTTTTAATCTCGATTTCAGTTTTATACGTTGTTTCAAAACATTTTAAAACGTTAGAAGATTAAAAGCTTTGCACTTAGCGGAAAATAGGGTTTAAAAGCTAGAAGTACGGATCGTTAAATGTTTCAACAAAGAATTTTTTCCGTAAATCGGATCTTAGGAAACTAAAAGTGTTCTAATTCTTACAGAGAGTAATTCAATTTGTCTAATCTGAGAAGGTTTCTATGTTTATTTCTGATCTGGTTATTTGAGGTCTGGTTACTTAAATATGTATGAAACGTCTCTTTCTATTTAGGATGTTTTACTTAAGTAAATATCTCTTTACCATCAACAACTGTTAAGTTTTTACAGTGGTAGAGCCCTCTTTAACATCTTCGCACGAATAGGCCGGCACGCCCGGTGGTATACCACGACCACACAGAAGACAGGCGTGAAGTGGAAGTAATTCCGTGTTTCGTCTGATGAGTGTGGCCGGAGGCCTAATTTTAGTCCCTTTCCCTTTCCACCCTTTACTTAAGAGGTAAGGATGGGAAGGAAAAGTGGATTTGACGGTGGAGGAGGAGCATAGGAAGGGGAAATGTCCTCATTAGGTGCGTCTCCTCTTCCATCAATTAAGGGTAGGCAATGCATCTGCACTTGCGGATGTTTATGGGCAGCGGTCGCTTTCCATTTCGGTGGATTCAGGCCGCTTGCTCGTTTGCCACCTTATATTATAAAAAAAGTAGTTACTTTAAAAACTTTACCTACTTATTTTAGCCTTCAAACTTTGCCAGCTTAAGCCGCCGTCCCCTTATCTCTTGGTTTGGGACTTCCTGTGTTCATTTAGTAAAAAATATGTGTAAAAAATATGTGATTTTATACACTTATAAAAATCTGTATAATTTAGATGTTTGTTAGAGTTTACCGCGAACTCGGCTATATGTATCTCGATGAAATATGGCTTAGATGTAGAGAATAGTCTGGAAGAACTCATATGCAACCTTTTTGTTTTTTAATTCTACACGAACGGAGTTGCAGGAGAAAGCTAATACTAACATCAATATGAGTCTGTTTCATTTAGAAACGTTTAACTCTATGTAAATTTACTCGCTTCCGTTAGAAATTGGATGCGAGGAATATAGACATTTCATTTGGCAAATATTCACTCTGAGAGATACGCATTATTATAATGATTAATTTCAAATATTATTAATTAAATTACTATTAATTATCTTGTATTTAAGTAGACATCTGATTTCATTCAGTGACTAGCTGTTCCCGTGCGACTTCATCCGCATCAAATTATGAAAATTTTATTTTATTGTTTACATTTGTCAAATTATCAATGACAAATGTCAAAATAACATGACATGATAACAACCTTGCTTCTTAATGTTGACTGCAACTTATGGTCTCTTTCCCACATTAGGGTTTTTATCCAAAATGTCTACCACCTGAGTTTAATGGCGTGAAAACATATAGCCTAAAGCGTGACGTAAGTGTGGGGCTTTTTATTAAAAGAAATAATTATTAAAAAATATGCTGTAATTGCGGACATCTTAGGCAACAAAGTAGCATTATTGAGGTTAAAAAAAATTAAATCGTTCCAGTAGTTTTTGAGTTTAGTAGTTACAAACTTTTTTAGCAGAGATAATTTCGTTCTTATAACCGTAATATTGAATTCTATTAACTTCTATCATAATGTTTTCGCTCGCAGTTTTCGATCGAAATATCCATTGGAATTTTCGCCTAGTTTGCCTCAAACTTTGGAATGCAGACGTAAATCCTATGGAAGCAGTTCAAATTAGGTTTCAGATTGCGCCCACGTTATTACGGATTACCTGAGCTTAATTAGACGAGACATCAGCTAGTTCGCTGTAATGAAGCTGATATTGATCTTTGTAGTTTCAGAAAATAGCTGAAATAGAGACTTATTTTCTTGTGTTATTACTGCATTTAAAATATTTTCAGAGGTAGTTTAGCAATAATAAAATTAAATTAAAAAAAAAACATACAGACGAATTGAGTACCTCCTTCTTTTGGGAAGTCGGTCAATAAAATATTATAAGCCTTTATTGTTGTTCTTAAAAATACATAATATTAGTGACAAACTAAAGTTAAACACAAATAAAAAACACTCCTAATAAAAAATCAAAACTAATTTATAACAGTTGAGCATAAAAATAGTTAAAACGCTTATGTTCGTATCTACGTTTAAAATCGAATGGCGACTTGTGATGCGAGTTCATTTTATCACGTCAAATAAAAGTGTTGAAGGCACTTTTAATTTCGTCTTTTAATAAATGACATAGAACAGGTTATCTTTTTAATAAGAGTGTGTTTTAGTTTCTCATTGTTCTTGTTACAAAAAAAAAAAAAAAACAATTAAAGTATATGTTTCGTTACTTCACAATATAATAAGTTAATCATACTAATATTAAAAATACGAAAATTTAGATGAATGTTTGTTAGAGTTTGTAGCCTATACTGCTGAACGGATTTTGATCAATATGGTGTAGATGTAGAGGATAGTCTGGAAGAACACATACACTTCTGTTTCTTTTTAATTCCACTGTGACGGAATCGTTGACGAAAGCTAGTACTTCATAAACTCGAAACAATATCTTCAGTGTAAACAGAAAACTGGTGTTCAATATTTTACAAGCTAACTAAACTTTCTTTACAAATTGATTTAGAGTTTACGAACTTTGTTGACGAATATTTTCAAATGAATTATTTGTAACACTATACTATGATACGATTAACTATAAAATCGATTTTTCTGTCAACGATATTCGTATAGTTAGTACTAGTTATTGTGAAGAGGTGAGAAATATTTTGATTCAAATATTTAACGCATAATGGTACGAAATCATCAATGTACATAGTACACGCAATACGTACCAATAGTACAATTTGTAAAGGTACGATTTGGTTCGTTATCTATTGTTATAATAAAATGTACTCATTTAGTAATCAAAAACAAGAAATGTCCCAACGTTTCTATTTAATAATATTCTTATAAAACGAAGTATGAAATATATTCCTTTTTATTGGAGCGTTGAAAATTTATCGCCATTTCTTTCAATACACGGCGATATCAAAGCGTATCTAGATTTGCCAATCGAGCCGTTCCCGAGAGACGCGCGGAAGTTGGCGTCAGAATGAAATAAAATATTAAACATTCACCTATAAATTTATATGTTAGTGATTTTGAGTCAAGTTAATGTCAGTCTAAATAAATGTTCTTGGTTGTAAATGAAATTTGTAGTGGTTACAGATTTGCATAGTGACGACGAATACACGGCTCATTGCTATGTACCATTATCTTAATGTTTCCTACTTGATTAGTGGTTTGTAATGACTCCAAAAATCAAACAAAAAAATGGGACCCACCTGCAAGCATTACCTTTCGGATAAAAAAAGAATTATCAAAATCGGTCCACTAGCGGTTGAGTTATGCCGTAACATACATTAAAAAAAAACATACAGACGAATTGAGTACCTCATTCTTATGGAAAGTCGGTCAAAGAGACGGTAATGTCAAGTAAAATACAATATTTCTTAAAGTAGAACACCGCGGATTTCCGGGATTGTACATATGACAAGTTCCTTTACTTTCCAAAGCATAGTCATCTTAGACAGAGTTTGTATATAGTAAAAAAAGATTTAAAGTACGCTTGACTACAAGTCGTAAAGTTCGTTCCACAGCGTATCAAGAACACAATACATTACCCTCACATTTACGCAGACTTAAAACCAGTTTTAATATGATTGGTTTTACCGAACAGCTTCACTCATTGTTACCTCATTTTAACTCATAAACCGAAATGACCCGACCCCTAGAACGGTTATTAAGCCACACTCTAAAGATATGATAGGACCGTAACATAAAACTAACGTTATCTATAAAGTATTAGAGTATATTTTTCTTTGAAACAGAAGAAAATCATTCTTTATTTCTTTATTTACAAAGATCTTACAAAGCTGTGAGTTTATTAAGTAATAATGCATTACTCCTTGTGTTTTAACTCTGAGTGCAGTTGATTGGTATTATGGATGTCCACTTGGTTTCAATATAAATGCTTATTTGATAATTTACTGGTCAAGTTCGCATTTCACAATGCTTTAAAAGCCTTTATTTCCAAAATCTACACCGTTCTCTGGCAACCCTGACAAGTGTTTAAGGTAAGGCCCTATTTTTGTCAAAGAATTTTCAAATTGAATTACGAATGTTGACGAATTAGAAATGTTAAAATGAAATTCGTAACGGAGCATTTCAATTCTTGGATCATATTCGATTTCGACCGGAATTGGAAATGCTCGGGCGACCGTTACAGAACGACTGATATCCTTATATTTATTGAAGAATAAGCATATTCAATATTTCATACAGATATGGGAATAATATATACGCAATATAATATTTAATTTACTTTAGAATGTTAAGATTTAACAGCAGTAGAAGCCAGCAACAATTTTCCTTCCCCTGTGTAATACCTCGAGCACACAGAAGACAGGTTTCAAAGTGGAAGCAATGCCGCGTTTCGTCAGATTAGTGTGCGTGCAGAAAACCTAATTTTAGTCCTTTCCCTTCCCATCCATGTCGATTAAGGACTGAAAGGGAAGAGGACACATAGGAAGGGAATCATTTTTCTGTACGATTACTCCTCCGTCGATTAATAATAATATAATAATAAACTTTACTTCAAGCTACATTTCTTTTTTGCTCATAGTTTGTTAGTAACAGAAAAAGCTCAATACCTATGTTAGTCACATACATCTAAATGTTATTCTAAAATGTACAGTTATCGCCTGCCACGTGTAGCTTTATGTAGTGATTGATATACGAGTATCTACAATACAGTCAGCTGGCAATCATATGTACAATGGTAGATTAAAGGTAATCTGCAATTTTAATGTCTTTATGCAGTGATCGCTTTTGTATTTCGTCAAATGCTTGCAACCGCTAGTTCATTTATTACTTTATGATATAAAAAGTTCATTTAAGATTTTTATGAAACAACGTTTTATGGTTTACCATATAAAGGTCTTTAATAACTGGTACTAAGGTTTTTTTATGAAAGTTTACTGAAATCACTGTATGACCATATAATAAGGGTTCTCATTTTATGCGGTGTTAGAAAACATTTGTCTTTTTTATGTACATTTTACTGATCGTAAATATTTTAACTATTTGCGGATATGTAATCTCAAATATAGACTTTATAGTATATTTTATGTGTCTTGATACTATATTACATGTTCTAAGGTGTCCTTTGACTAAACTATGCACAACTATTCTACGATTGTCGATTGTTTCGTAGCCCATTCAACTGTTTAGTTGCACTAAAAATCGAGTTGTGTGCGCACCATATAAGGTCATAGGAATTAAAGCCCAACTAAACAGTTGTGCGATAGTTTAATATCAGGTGTACGCACGCTCTAAGAGATATGTACAAGAAAAATAAACAAATATTCAATGAATATATTTCTGCTATACTTTATCCAAGTGTTATCTACGATTCAAGCACAAATGTTAAGAGTTTTCGGCGTTCCGACTTGTTTTCTGTGAATTCATCTCGTTAATATTGCTGAGGGTTCGTAAAAGTTAAATAAAAGAATCCGCGGCCAAACACGTGCTTGTTACAACTCGAATAAAAATAACATTTTTTAGACAAAGTTACCAGATGTTATGATTAGGAAGTAAATCTACATTTCTATTATTTAAATTATTGTAAAGCAGTTGACTGTATATCTTGGATGGTTTGGTTCAAGTAAAGATGTCTTGTAGATTGGATGATATATTGTCATGTCAACAAGTTCAAATTAGGAATAATTGTAATTGCTGGGTGGCGGATCGGAGCGCAACTCCTCGACGCGGTGTTAAGTCCCGCGGAGGACGGACGACGGCTAAACGGACCCCTCCGCGACCCTTCCCCGCCGGTGATGCAGTAAGACGCCACAATTATGAAATAAGGTCGGTGCATCATGGAAGGCCACTCTAACGAATAAACATTTTTTATTAGTTCATTTACTGGATAAATAAAATAAACTATTCATTAATTAACACTTTGGTTTGTTGTACACAATCTTATTTTGTTTATTCTAGACGAGCTGTTGCCCGCGACTTCGTCTGCGTGGTATTAGTAAACATACAAACTATATACATTACAAAAAGCTACGTATCCCTTGGGAAGCGGACAATTCTCGGGGATGAAGCTTATCCCAAGTGTACTCTACACTTTGTTTTATATCTGTGCCAAATTTCAATAAGATATGTTGAACCGTTGCAGAATGAACGAGTAAAAACATTAAAAAACTAAATTAATGAATCCCACGAGAACTGTAACTATTCCAGTGATAAAAAGTAACCTATGTGTTCTTCCAGACTATGCTCTAAACCTGTGCCAAATTTCATAGAGATCCGTTCAGCCGTTTAGACTACAAACGCTAACAAACATCCATCCATCCATCCATTTAAACTCTCGCATGTATAATATTAGTAAGAAGTAAGATGGAGGCTATTCACTTTTGTTTTATTTCAATTCCACGCGGACGGAGTCATGGGCGAAAACTTCGAACTCACGTCTAACATTTCTCAATACCTGCGTAGTAACGAAGTCAACGATTGCTTTCTGATGCAGAAAATTGAAATTGAATTGGCAGGTGTGCTTTACTCAAACACCTTTTTCCCTACTAACTTCATATTCAAAGTAAGATATCAAATTAGTAAAAGTAATGATTTGTTTTGTTTATAGAAATAAGTTCATGTATTAAAGGTATTTAGTTTATGGGTGCAGTTTTCGCCAACAAACTGCTTTGGCAGTTTGGCGAAATTTTATATTTTTGTATTAAAATTAAGCTACTTATAAATAAAAAAAATAGAGCGTTTTAGTCGCTCTCTCTGTAATATAATAAAGAATAAACTCACTTCTTTGTTATATAGGATGTCAGAAATCACTGGTTATTTTTGAATCGTTCTTTTTGGAATACTAGCTATTGCTGATATTAAAAAAATAATAAAAACAGCCTATATTACTCATTGATAACGTAGCTTCTTAATGGTGTAAGAATTTTTGTAATCGGCCGTATAGTTTTTGAGTTATTTCAGTACATACAAAAATACAAATCATTCCTCTTTATGACATTAGTATAGAAAGAAACCTACAAGCACGACATTATACAGGCTGTATATTTTATAATTGAAAGAAATTAGAATAAAACACGTAAGAAAAGCATCAAAAACTACAAAATATTGACGTTCATAAGATTGTAAGAAAAGAGTTTGTAATTCATTTCATTCAGGCGTTACATAGAAGGATAATTTATGGTCCATGATAGCGTTGGGAATATAAGACGAATGTGGTAAATCTCCGATTAAACTACCTCACATTTATGCGGGTCAAAGACTATTAGGTAAACCATTATTATATTAAATATGTAGTTTTGAGTAAATAAAACGAAGAATTAATTTCGCTAAACACTAATCAAATGTCGGATAATCAATTGCCAACATAAGAGCTATAATTTGGCAAGTTTTTTGTTTTGACTTTCGACTTAATTGCATGTTGGGATGGGTAGGAAATTAACGTCCTTGACTGCACCGCAGTTTCAACTTGATAATGTATACATTTTTTCAACAAAATCTTTTATCTCCTGAACGTAGTTATAAATTCCTGGAAAGTGTTATTTTAATACAGTTAACTTTAATCCTTTCACCATTTATAACTGTTGTTTCCAGTTAAGTTAATCTCGTTAAGTAAATGCTACTTATGCGCAGCTCACTACTTAACTACACATAAATAACTTACCGCAACTAAGTTTCTCCGGCAAACGGGATTTTGCAAAATAATATTTCTTATTTGCACAGCGAAGTAGAAAGAAGTAAAACTTTATAGTTTTAAAATTAGTTTTGTAAATTGCATTCTGTTAAAAGTACTTTTTTTTATAAGTACTACATTTTATTATTTATGCTTAGTTTAAATCTGAGATTTAGGGCCTGTCCCACCAAATTGTAAATTATCTGATTACAATCTAGCGTATAAAATTTGTGATGGAAATATCGGATTTTGTTCCATTATCTGTCAGTGTCATTTTTACGCTATCTGGGCCTCTATCAGCCAGTGGTGGGACAGGCCCTAAGAGTGTAATTGACAGTTAAAATTGGTTTCTATACTAATACGTTTTTAATTGTACAGTGCACACGTTTAATTAAAACTGAAGGTATGCGAAAGCTTAAGAGCGGGCGCACATCTTAGACTAAACCATCGCACAACCGTTGTACGATTGTCGGTTGTTTCGCAGCGATTCAACTGTTTAGTTGCATAACTAAAAATCTAAAAAGCACGCACAAGCTGATAGGAATCAAAGAGCGATAAAACAGTTGTGCGAGAGTTTAGTCAAAGTTGGGCGCGTATTATACATATATGAGTATGTTGAATACTACATATTAACAATTTTCTTACTCTTGTACCGCATTGAGTTTGTACTTCGAGTTTTTATTAGCCTCTTAAGGCCTAGCCTCGAGCAAACTTCTCGTATCCTTCGATATATGATCAAACTAATTTGAAATAGACTTTGTTCTTTGCTCTACTATTTCTGTTTTGGTATTTTTTTCATATGTTTCTTTACAGAACTTATTAGGTAGAAGATAGATCTTTATTTAATTATCATTAACTAGCTTTTGCCTGCGACTCCGTCCGTAAAATCAAAATTACAAAACTGAGCAGCCAAAGTTCTTCCAGACTACCATCTACCTCTATGCCAATTTTCATCGAGATCCAGTCTGTAGGTTACAAATTTTAACAAACATCTATCCATCGTATCTCTACCGCTTATAACATCTCTTTATTGTACTTTTAAATTTGTATTTTTGTCCAATAAATAAAAAAAAAAACCTAAACTTTCGCGGCACAGTACTAAAAAAACTTAATAAGTGACTATGGGTTTTTCAACACTGTGTTCTTCATCTTTGACATATAACATCGAGTTCCGTTAAGCAAACTTTCGCGTTAATAATGCATATTAGTATGATGTTTAAAATGTTATAGAGAAAAAATTGTAATAAAAAATTTTAACACTATCTTATTCTCGATTTGAAAATAAAAACATCTTCATTTTTTTTTAATCAATGTTCTTCGAAACAAACCCAAGTTTCAAGAGCAGGAATAGAATATAGAAAAAGTTTTTCAATCATCTTTTATTTCGCTTTTGATTAAAATCCATCAAATTTTTTTCAACAAAAAATACCTCTATAAATACATTTCGAGAAGTTTCTGTGTGGTCATCAAATATTTAACAACAAGACTAGTATGTGTGTGATACAAGTATATTTTTATCTACAAGACTAGCGACGCGCCCCAGCTTCGAACGGGTCCAATATTGATACGAAAATATGTTTATGTACAATCAGGTATACTAGCAGTATTCCACCTTTAGAACCATCGTTTGAACATCTTGAAATCATGGAAGAAATACTAATACAACGCAGCTTATAAATGTGTCTCTATTAAAAAGGTAGTTTCTTAACTAATTGTTTTACGGTTATTATTCACGTCTATTTTTTTTTCGGTGACGTCAGCGACTGGTTTCAGGTCCTACTTCAGGGCGAGTGCTATTGGAGTTGTTTCGCGGTCGCGTCGCGCCTCGCACTGCGGGCCATCGTTCGAAGGGAGCGGTTTGAGGGGGCGAGGGGCGCCGGGGGTGCTGTTACCGTTGCGTCCGCGCCGGCGGCGACGATGTCGAAGAACTCAATATTGACGAGCCATTCTTGATGTAGTTTCTTCTTATTATTATTCCTTCATTTGCACTCACTATCTTTAATTTATAGGAAGAGGCGGAGTTTGTCCTGTTAGAATTAACAATGATTTTTTTCCTTAAGTGGATACCGCGAATTTCCCCGACTGTACATGAAACGTCATTTCATGCTTTCATCGGTTTTGTTATTTCACTTCTTTGAACACTCTATGTCTATGCGTTTTGTCTTTGAAGCGCTATCAAAGGGCTGTGACGTTTTTTGTCGATGCAAAAGACATTCTTTATGCTACAAACAAAGTTCAACGCAGTATTTTTCAATTCATTTACAAGCCTACGAAAAACAAAAGGGCTTCTAGATTAGATAGCTGTCTAACTTCTTACTGATATTATAAATTCAAAAGTCTAGATGGATGGATGTTTGTTACTAATTATCTCTGGAAAGGCTAAATGGATTTCGCTGAAATTTGGCAAAGAAAAACACAGGCAACCGAATAAGTCTTTTGTTAATTTCGCGCCAATTAAAAAAGGTATCGTTCTATCGTTTTATGAATTAACTAGGTGTTGCTCGCGACTTCTTCCACTTGAAATCTTAAATGTACCATATGTTACTCAGTATTAACATAACTTTCTAATGTTGAAAGAATTCAAAATCGACCCAGTATTTTTGGAGTTATTTCAATACATACAAAATACAAATCATGCCTCTAAACTAAATGAACTCTAAATGAACTGTTTATTGCACAAAAAAAAAAACATTTTTACAAAATTCATTGGGTCTGTCTCCTGAGCGTCGGTGGCTCAGTAGTTTAAACACTTGACTTGTAATCTACAGGTCTTGGGTTCGAATCCCGCCGTGTACCAATGTGATTTTCGATTTTTCGAATGTTCACATGTACATAATTTACCCGACGTTCTTACGGTGAAGGAAATAAATTACGTGATGCCTGCACATAGCGGCGAAGAAATTCAAATATATGTGTGAAGTCAACCAACCCGCAGTGGGCCAGCGTGGTTGACTATGGCCTAGTCACCCCTTATTAGGGTAGGCTCCGAGCCCCTCAGTGGGGACGTATAGTGAGCTGGTGATGATGATGATGATGATGATGTCTCCTAAACTAATTATGTAAATATATTTCAGGAGACAGGACCTTCTCTTATCCATTATCAAATTTTATTAACAGTTAGTTTCTACATTTAAAGAGATGTATAATATTACTAGCTATCACTCACGACTCCATCCTCATGGAATTAAAAAAAACAAAAACAAAAGTAAGTAGCCTATCTATTCTTCCAGACTGTACATCTAAACCAAATGTCCTCGAAATCCGTTCAGCCGTTTAGGCTACAAACTTTAACAAACATCCATCCATCTAAACTTTCTCATTTACAATATTAGTATGATATATTGATAGATGAATCAATAATAATTATACCAATAAATTTGCTTTAGTAACATACATAACATACGATACAACCTGGAAATAGAAAGGCTGGTGGGGGAGCCAAACATCATAGGCGAAGTCAAAGCCCAGAGACTTCGCTGGCTGGGCCACTTGATGAGAATGGGGGAGGATCGTGGAGCCAAAAAAGCGTATCTCGGAATACCGATTGGCCGCCGACCCGTCGGCCGGCCCAGATACCGCTGGCGAGACGCCGTAGAGCTGGACCTGCGCGAGCTAGAGTCGTTCGACTGGCAGGCGACAACGCAGGACAGACGACGCTGGCGCTCTCTCGTGTCGGAGGCCAAGACCCAGTTTGGGTCGCTGCGCCAACGCAGTAAGTAAGTAACATACATAAAATAGAACATACGTTATATTAGATTAATCCAACCTAATTTACTAACCTAACGTTTTACTCATATTCAGTACGACAAAATTAACATTCACAAAAATTACTCCATATTCAAAGGAAGTCTGTAATTATGTAAATGTGACACATGACTGTTTTCTTATACTCATTATCTACAATTGGATGTTCAAAGTTTCCCGACTTCAGAATTAATGAGAATCGTACATTTCAAATAAAAAGATTACTTCGACTTCTGCGTCGATTGCTTAAGATTTTCGTATACATTTACTTTATTTACTTACCAAAAATGTTATGTATCTATACTATTATAATAAAGCGTAAACACACAGTACTTTGTTGCCTAAGTTGTCAGCAATTACAGCTTATTTTTGACCGACTTCCCAAAAGAAGGAGGTATTCAATTCGACCGTATGTTTTTTTTTTTTTTTTTTTTTTTTTTTTTTTTTT
>NW_013526359.1:2727233-2731649 GCF_000836215.1 Papilio polytes
AAGGAATTATTTCGTTACTTTTTAGTGTACTGTTTTTTTGAGAATATTTTGTTTTTGGTGTATTTTGTTTTGTTTTTAGTGCATTTTTGTAATAACTCTTTGTTTAATAAAATGTCCTACACTTACGATACGCTTTAGGCTATATATTTTCACGCCATTAAACTTAGGGGGTAAATATTTTGGATAAAAACCCTAATGTGGGAATGAGACCATAAGTTGCTGCCAACATCAAGGAAGCAAGATTGCCATAGTAAGGTAATTGGTATTTTGACATTTGAAATTGAGAATTTGACAAATGCAAACAATAAATTTATAATTTCATGCGGATGGAGCCGCACGCGAACAGCTAGTACTAATATAAAAAGGAAAGATTTATATTTTTGTACATATTACTAGCTGTTGTTTGGAACTTCATTCGCATGATATTAAAAAAATATATAGCCTATGTTACTTACAGATAAATTACCTTTCTAACGATGAATTTTTTTAAAAATCCGTCCAGCAGTTTTTGAGTTATTTCAATACATACAAATATACCTTTCCTCTTAAAATAAGTAACGTAATATAGCGTTTTTTTTACAATACAATAGTGACGAAAAGTTTCACTAAGTGGTTACACTTTTACATTCAACGACTATTGTTATGCGCAATGAAACGAGTCACAATTCTACGAAGCACTTTCGTATTCCATTATTCAAATTTGATTATAGTTATAGTTTAAAAAGTGCCAACGCTAACTCGGTTTACATTATACTACCACTGGGTTGCTGAGGTTTCTATTAATTTCATCATTACCTAGTAATCCTTTAGGTTAGTTAAGTTTGGAAACGCATTTCACGAAGTTATTGAACGAAAAACATTTAGGAATAAATAAATTTAACTGGGAAACTGGCCATTAAACATTTGAGTAAATAACAGCGTCTTATATATTATAATAAAATTGCGATTTTAGAGAGGGCGCACATCTTTGACTGCACAAGTGATGTGCGATTGTCGACTGTTTTGCAGCCTTGCAGAGAATCAGAATGTTAAACGCGTATTGAGTGACAGCCCAAGCCGAGGTCCCCTCTCGGGGACCCTTGTGCTTACTCACTCCATGGAGCGACCACCGAAGCGATCTAAGAGCTCGGCGGCCTCCCAATCCGGTAATAATAACGAAGTAACGGCTCGAGCCGAGGCTCCTGAGGGAGCCCTCGAGCCTAGTTACTCATAAAAGAGGTTTAGGCTAAGCGGCATCTGCGCTCGGCCACCTCAAGCCCGGTGAATCTGTAAATAAGAGGCATTTACAAGGCAAACAGTGATAACTCAGTCAGAATAAAAAAAGAGTAGTGTGCGCCTCTATATGAGGTCAAAGGAATCAAAGCGAGACTAAACAGTTGTGCGATGTTTTAGTTTCAGGAGTGCGTCGCTATTTGTCTAAATTGCATTACTTAGACATGTGCCTTCGCAACCTGCTGTTTGCCTTCTGTTACGTCCTGCGAAATAATACCTCGTTATATATTTTAATGCCATTTTTACATACATTCATCTCGCAATTACTAAGGAGTATAAAACAGAGCGTCGGTGGCTCAGTGGTTTGAACACTTGACTTGTAATCTACAGATCTTGGGTTCGAATCCCGCTGTGTACCAATGTGATTTTCGATTTTTCGAATTTTCATATGTACATAATTTACCCGACGTTCTTACGGTGAAGGAAAACATCGTGATGCAACCTGTACATATCGGCGAAGAAATTCATAGATATGTGTGAAGTCAACCAATCCGCACTTGGCCAGCGTGGTTGACTATGGCCTAGACACCCCTTATTAGGGTAGGCTCTGCGCCCCTCGGTGGGGACGTATAGTGAGCTGGTGATGATGATGATGATGATGATGATAAATAATTAAAAAGTAATCTGTCGTTTACAAATAAGTATTTAAATAAAATAGTTTTTATTCTAATTCCTGGATACAACTTTCTTATTTCAAAAAGGCGTGTTCACTCAAATGACCGTTTCATCTGAGAAGCAATTTTAGCAAATTGTTCGCTTACTAGAAACAAGATAGAATCTCGTACACGGTTTGTAAGAATATTTTTTATTTACTGTTTCTTTTAAAATCACAATAAATGTTTATTAAAATGTATAGATTCTCATTGTTTAGTAGATAGTGTTTTGTTTGAATTCCAGAAATCATTAAGAGCGGGATCTTTGACTAAAATATCGCACACTGTTGTGCGATTGTCGATTGTTTCGAAACAATCAGTTGCGATGCGAGTAATGTGCGCACCACCATATAAACTCATAGGAATCAAAGCGAGACTAAAAAGTTGTGCGATAGTTTAGTTTCAGGTGTTCGCATTACAATTATCTTGCATGTTGATAGTGACACCTTACTTGTATTTAGCCATTAAGAAAGCAATGAAAAGCACCCTATAAATCTCATTGAGAATAATATCATTGTTCTATTTTTATTCTAGAATACACATATCTAGCTTCATCAGAACATTTTATCAGAAGAGTTTTATCAAAATCTTTTCGGTTGTTTATAAACTGGTTAACATTATCAACATTAATAGTTCATTTGGTAATTATTTGTGTACCAGCTGTTCAGCTGTCCCGTGCGACTTCATCCGCATAAAATTAAAAAAAAATATTTTATTGTTTACATTTGTCAAATTATCAATATCAAATGTCAAAATTACATGACATGATGACAAACTTGCATCCTTGATGTTGGCATCAACTTAAGGTCTCTTTCCCACATTAGGGTTTTTATCAAAATATTTTACCCTAAGTTTAATGGCGTGAAAATATGTAGCCTAAAGCGTGACGTAAGTGTAGGGCTTTTTATTAGAAAATAATTTTTCAAAAATGTGTTGAAATTGCTGATATCTTAGGATTTATTATAATAGTATAGATTATTTGTATATAAAAACGATCCATGTAAAAGTTTAACTCAAACAAATTTTATTCTTGCATCAACAATGTGTGAATCCGCTGCTGAATTTAAGTGAATTTCCACGCGGCGCTGCACTGAGAAATGTCACGTAGCACTATACCAGCACTGTGCCAGCACTTTTGACGAGAGCTTATGAATATTTTATAATCATACGAAGAAATAAATATACTTTCAAACGTTTGTACACATTTATAGTGATAGAATTTTAAATATCTATTGTTGGATCACGAACTATTGAATCGATTTAAAAATTTGCTTCACAAACAACCTTCGATGCTGAATCCTTTGTACAATAAAATATATAAAAAATGAATACAAATCCACATTTATTCAAATTCAATTTGTGTAATAATAACTAACCTATTTACATAATTTAGGCCATGTCCCACTACTGGCTGATAGAGGCTCAGATAGCTTACAAATGACGTCGTCAGACACATCAATTTAAACAATGAAATTTTCAAAAATAAAACCAAAGATTTTAGAGACCAAAAAATATTTCGATATCTTACTAATGTTATGAATGCGATAATTGGATAGAAGGTTAGAGTTTTTAACCTAAACTGCTGAGTGTATCTGGATGATTTGGCATAGATGTAGAGGATAATCTGAAAGAATACATAGGCTACTTACTTTTGTTTTTTTTTAATTCCACGACGTAGTCGCAGGCGACAGCTAATCCGCAAAAACATGACTCATGTCTCGTAGATATACCATCTTTAACACATCTAAATAATTAAAATTAAAAAGTATTTTTAAATGAAAATCAATGTAAATGTTAACACAATTATATACAGTATACATTTGTATGATAAAACATTGTAAGAGGTAAAACATAAAGCAACAAGCAAGCAGTTTAAGTCGGATTCGTTTAGAACAGAATCCCTACGATAAATGACTTCCACTACAACGTGTGTTCTGCACGAGCTGTGTGGAATTCTAAATGGCTCAAGACGGAGTACAAATATTATTCATTCGGTTAACTTTGAAGTAATATTTATAACATAAAACAATTCAACACATACTGTGTTGAAGCCTTCACCTTCTGTTTTAAATGAACAGTCGAAGTTTACAGTTACAATTTACATGTATAGGTAAAATAAAAAACAATTACATTTAAACTAGCTTTCGCCCGCACCTCCGTCCACGTGAAATTAAAATAAAAGCAAGTATTCTATGTGTTCTTCCAGACTATCCTCTACATCTAAGCCAAATTTCATAGAGATCCGCTCAGCAGTTTAGTCTACAAACACTAACAAACATTAATACATCTAAAATGTCGCATTTATAACTAAACAGTTGAATTGGCTACGAAACAATGGACAATCGCACAACAGCTAGCCCGCTCTTGATATGTCTATACACGTCAGTTTTAACTTTCTTAACATCAGTTCCGTTAGACATTAAGGTGTGTAACGGGCTTTATTAATGTTGCGAATTAAAACGACTTATTCCAAGTTAGTTATATTTCTCTT
>NW_013526359.1:2738322-2772021 GCF_000836215.1 Papilio polytes
CAGTACCACCACCCGGGGCGCCGGTCCTATCATTTCTGACGATGTTTTTTATGAGGAGGGATAAATTGCATGTTACAAGGAGAACGTTAGTTATAAGTGTGGAAGGGTACATCGGTAGAGGTAGACCTAGAAAGAGATGGATGGATTGTGTAAAAGGTGACATGATCAAAAAGGGAGTGATGACTGAGATGACGTATGTGTAGTTATGTGGAGGACAAAAACCTGTTGCGCCGACCCTACGGGAGTAGGATAAGGAGATCATGATGATGATGGTGATGTTACTCAGCGATAACGTAGCTTTCTAACGGTGAAAGAAGTTTTGAAATCGACCCAGTATTTTATTAGTTATTTCAATATATACAAAAATACAATTCTTCATTAAAATATCATAGTATGGATAAATACATAACAAGTAAATGTCTTTAAGTGTAGATATTTGCACATTTTTGAGGAACAGGTAATGTAAATAAAGATAATCGTTACAATAACATTAATAAAGTTTAAAATTACAGCAAAATTGTCTAAGAATTTAATTTAATTTACAAAGCAGTAAAAAGATATTGTATTCAATAGACCATTTGAATGCATAAACAAACTTGGTAATGTCAT
The DNA here is from genome assembly GCF_000836215.1 of Papilio polytes. Lineage (NCBI taxonomy): Eukaryota > Metazoa > Arthropoda > Insecta > Lepidoptera > Papilionidae > Papilio > Papilio polytes. The sequence goes on from NW_013526359.1 coordinate 2,738,932, forward strand.
TTTGAAAGTGAATACTGCACTAAAAGGACCCAGTTGGATAATAAAGTTACGTTTGCATTATTAATAGTCACTTTAGTACTTTACTTAAGACAAGTATATATTGAGTTTACTAGTGTAATAAAATGTTCATTAAAAACTATAAATGTACAGTAACCATACTAATACAAATGCGAAAGTTTAGATGGATGGATGTTTGTTAGAGTTTGCAGTCTGCGGCTAAACGGATGTGGATGAAATTTGGCACAGATGTAGAACATAGTCTGGAAGAACATATAGGATACTAGCTTTTGATTTTTTTAATTCCACACGGACGGAGTCGCGGGCAAAAGCTAGTAAGGCATATTAGGTATTAACGATAAACATCAAAACAGCCAGATCCTAACATGAATCTCATTATTTTAATAGTAATTGACTAGGAATATAATTGCGCCAAATTCGAATATTACGAAGTACAATAGAGAATGATGTTAAGATGATTTAAGCGCCCTTTACCAAGGTTTGAAATTAATACGGCTATGAGTCTGCAGTTCCTCTGATGTTAGGGGATTTTTACAAGTGTCGATCGCCCACTATCATCTCCCTTACCTTATCCTACTCCAATAAGGTCGTCGCAACAAGTTTTCATCATCCAAATAACTCTATCATCGGTCATCTCATTCATCACTCCCTTCTTGACCTTTCACGCAATCCATCTCTTTCTATGTCTACCTCTACTGGTGTACCACACTCATAACTAACGACCTTCTTGTTACGATTCATCACCCCGCATAACATGCAGATGCTAACCTTTTACTCCTTAATTTCTCTACATTTCTCTACCACTATGGCTACTCTCAAACTTCCTCAAATATACTTATTTCGTATCTTATCCGTATATATCTGCTCTTGGTAAAAAAACTACGATAATAAATTTATAACTCTCTCAACAATATACCTTTTTCTATTAACTACTGTTGTGTTCCTTTGATCGGTTTAATTTGATGCAGAGACTCAGATTTGGTTAAGTTATTTTCAAGATTTTTCTGTCCTTTTAAAGAATGGAAAGTAATTTTTCTTTAATATAAATTCAACGAGGTTTTATCAAATCTCAAAGGGAATCTAGTTTACATTTTACACGTATTACGAATGTGCTGAAAACATAAAGTACGGAGATGGATTTTGGCTTCGCGCCAAATAAATTATAGAGCCTTAAAACTAAATGTAACATCACACATGTAAATATATGAAGAACATTATTTTACATTTACAATATGTTACATGTATCTCATTTTAAATGTATTTTTAAAAACAGTTTTAGGATTAGTGTCGTCAAGTTGAAAATGATTATAAGATTTAGGGTCTGTCCCACCACTGGCTGATAAAGGCTCAGATAGTTTAAAAATGACGTCACTGTCAGATAAGGTAACAAAATCCATCACACTTTTTACACGAAGGATTATTATCAGACAATTTACAATTTGACAACACTGGCCCTTAATAGTTACTTTAATGTCAGAGTTATTGGCTAACTTAATAGATTCTAATGGTTTCTTAAACGGTTCCTTAGTGTAGATTTCGGAAAAGAAATCTTATACTGCTAACGTAGCGGTCTTAGTGATATATCTGGTGTCTATTGTAGACTAGCTGTTGCCCACGACGTCTTCACAGCGGAATTAAATAAAAACAAACGCGGTTTAGTGTACAGATAGATAATTGGATTGTCGTTTGAAGCAACGCAAATACATTATTTGGTTTTTTGGTGACATACTGACAGTTCAATTTTATTATTATGTAGAAAAAAAAACTTTAGTGAGCATTAAGAAAGGGCGCACACCTTTGATTAAACGATCACTCAATTGTGCGATTGTCAATTGTCTCGTAGCTAATACAACTGTTTACTTACACAATTAAAAATCGAGTAATGTGTGCACCTCCATATAGGCTTATAAGAATCAAAGCAAGATTAAACAGTTGTGCGAGAGTTTGGTTTATAGTGTGCTCGCCCTTTTAACGTCCCTACTACGTCATTTAATAAACGCAACGAAACATAAATTGACTTCCCACCTTCATTATAATGTTGAAAATGTTTTCTATTTCAACTTTGAAACAAAAAGTATCAAGGAACGTTGACCGTGTACAAGTTATTATACTTTCAAAGTACCCGCAGACCCTTGTTTTCAGAATGTCTTACGCAGTGCTAACATAATTTTATCAAGACTGTGGCGTCACAATTTATAGTCGAAAATACGAAGTAAGTACAGCCGGAGGTTACTTTTTTACGTCGTTATTTTTAACACAATACTTTTTAGAGTATAAATATTAATAATGATGTTTTATGACATTGAAAAAAAGAAAAAGATGATAATTAAAACTAAATGTTTATTTTTGTACAAAGAAGGTTTTTTTTTAGTATAAGTTATTTTGCAATTAGTTAAATTCAATATTGTTTTAATTCCTTATAATACGAAAATAATTAAAAAATCAAAAATTATTTATTATCCTTTCGCTTTATCCGTTATTTTGTAAATAAATTCGAAGCAAACATTACGTAATTCGATTTACTCAGAGATCCGTAATAATAAGAAACCTGAGCAAATATTGCTGTTTCCCTTAAATAAACATTTTTCAAATTTTATATGAATAAATGGATATTCAACTTGGTCTTATAATATCGCAATAAAACAAAAAATATAACTAATATTGTAAATGCGAAAGTTTAGCTGGATGTTTGTTAGAGTTTGTAGCCTAAACTGCTGAAGGGATCTCGATGAAATTTGGCATAGATGTAGATGATAGTTTGGAAGAATACATAGGCTATTCTCTTTTGTTTTATTTTAATTCCACGCAGACGTAGTCGCAGGCGAAAGCTTATCTATAGTTATATTATAAAGAGAAAAGATTTGTATTTTTGTATGTATTTGAATAACTCAAAAACTACTGAACCTACTAGAAGATATGCTTAAGAAAGGAGTGGATTCAGATATGACGGCTGATAGAGATGTATGGAAGAGCAGCACATACTGTGCCGACCCTCCATAAGGGATAAGGGCAAGTGGATGATGATGAAAAACTACTGAACCGATTTTAAAAATTCTTGCACCATTAAAAAGCTATTGTGTCACTATAACTACGCTATAGTGACGTAGGCTATGTTTTTACCTTTTATAATACCACGAGGATATCGTAGGCGAAAGCTAGTAAACTATAAAGTTATAATAATTATTGCAAGAACTGTTTCAAATTTTGACGCATATTTAAGACCGAAACACAGAATTATTTCCCCTAATCTTAATCTGTAAATGCCTCTTAATCTGTAAATGCCTCTTCAAGGCAAACAGTGACAAATCAGTCACAAAAAAAAATTCCCCTTTAGGCCTGTTTTTTATGTGGTCGCGGTACACCGAGCGAGGTGGCTGGAACTTCGTATAACATTAAAGGCTGTACCAGTGTTAGAAATAAAAACATGCCCTATTAAACGTTAATTTATTACCAAAACTAAGACGGAATCAAATATATAGTTCTAGTTATCGCAAGCAAACTTTACGTATTAAGATGACCTTAAGCTCTTAAATATCATGGATTCAATTTAGCCGTTAACCCTTTAGTTAAATGCCTCTTAGAGCCAGGAATACGGTTCTCAAATTAAATTATTGCTAGTCTATGTTCTGTCATAATCATAATTAAGTTTATGCAAGAGCCAATAGCATTAGGGCTCCTGCACACTACAGACTTAAACGACCGATAGTTTAGTCGGGCGACTGACATTGTTTTATGTATTATGATTTTGTCGTTAGTGTTTAGTCTATAGGGGCCCTTTTCCTTTAGCTCCTGGTGGTTTAAATAAACATAAATGATTTATTACCCAATACTTTCCTTATATTAAAATCAAATTGTGAACTCTCTGAATTGTTCTGCTCTGTGAGTGTTGCGATTTTAATTATGATAATCGATGTTCTATTGTACTTAAGCTTAGAAAAGTTCAATTGTTTTATACAGAGTATAAAAGAAAACGAGAACTTTGTTTATTTGTAGAAGAATTTAAAAAAAAATGTAAATAAAACGATATTACTTTTCTCGGTTTGTAAAATATTGTTGATTAAAATACTACGCTTATATATAGTTAACTAGCTGTTGCTCGCGACTTCGTGCATGCAATACAAAGATTTAATAAAAAAAAATACAGACGAATTGAGTACCTTATTCTTTTGGTTAAGTCGGTCAAAAAGTAGCCTATAAAATACCCATGTATTGTAGCTACCCTTCAGTATAAGTCCGATCGAAATCTACCCAGCCGTTTCGGAGATTACTCGGAACAAACGCGGCTTGCGGACATACAGACAGACGGACAAAAAAAAAATATTTTCGTTATCAGCAACGCAGATACACCATCTTCCCGAAATCTAGAATTTTTCTTTTGATATCACAGACAAACCAATTTTATTATATGTATAGATGTTAAAGTTTGGTAGAGTTTACGGTCTAAACTTCTGAACGGATCTCGATTAAATTTGGCATAGATGTATACCATAGTCTTGAAGAACACAAAAAACTTAATAAGGACGAAGTCGCTGGCGACAGCATAAACATAATAATGATCATCACCTCAGTTTAGTTGTAAACAATTCTTCTTTATTTATCTTATTTAAGAATGTTTGAATAGTTTTGTAAAATACTGCAAAATAAATTAATTAAAAATAAATTGAACGCAGTGGTGGGGCCGCGTAAACATTGAATAAGCTCGGTCAGCGATGCCAAACGTTATTTATACTCTTTGTTTAATTTTATACCTCAAAGAGAATTTATTTAGCTGATCGTATTTTGTTTTATCAGTTACGGAATGCTAGAATTTAATGTAAATTTAAATGCATGATGACGCATTTTCTTAAGAATTATGACAATCATTTATCTCCAGTTTTAAAAGAGTTAACTAAGCATTAAACGTTTTTCTATTTTTCTTCTTTATCCTATACTAGTATTATTGTAATAAAAAGCAAAGAGTTGTATTTTTGTATGTATTGAGCGTCGGTGGCTCAATGTTTGAACACTTGACTTGTAATCTACAGGTCTTGGGTTCGAATCCCGCCATGTACCAATGTGATTTTCGATTTTTCGAATTTTCATATGTACATAATTTACCCGACGTTCTTACGGTGAAGGAAAACATCATGATGCAACCTGCACATATCGGCGAAGAAATTCAAAGATATGTGTGAAGTCAACCAACTCGCAGTGGGCCAGCGTGGTTGACTATGGCCTACTCACCCCGTATTAGGGTAGGCTCCGAGTCCCTCGGTGGGGACATATAGTGAGCTGGTGATGATGATGATGATGTATTGAAGTAACTCAAAAACTACTAAGCCGTATTCAAAAATTTTTTCATCGTTAAAAAGCTACGTTGTCAGTTATAGGTTATACATTTTTATATATTTTTTTGTTTCACGCGGACGAAGTCACGGGCAACAGCTAGTATAATATAGATTACTTTTTTAAATTACATACAAAAATACAAATACTTCCTTTTTATAATATTAAGTATAGATTATATGACATTTACTGTAAAAAAAATAAGCATTACAACTCACGCCTAGCTAGAGTGGTGGGCAGAGACAAACATCCATTTGAGTCGGTAATAACGCTTGTCTCGCTTCTTCTTTCTTATTGTAAAAACATAAAATCAATTAAAAATATGAATTATTCATGAGTCTGATTCTAAAATTACTGTTGTATTTAGTACTAGCTGTTCCCGTGCGGCTTCATCCGCGTGGATTTTAAAAATATTATTTTATTATTTACATTTGTCAAATGACAAAATACCAATTACCTTACTATGGCAATCTCGCTTCCTTGATGTTGGCAGCAACTTACGGTCTTTTCCCCACATTAGGGTTTTTATCCAAAATTTTTACCCAGTAAGTTTAATGGCGTGAAAATATATAGTCTAAAGCGAGACGTAAATGTAAGGGTTTTTATTAAAAAAAATAATTATTTAAAAAATGTGGTATAATTGCTGGCATCTTAGACAACAAAGAAGTGTGTGTTTACGCTTTATTATAATAGTACAGATGACCTTTCACTTAGTTTTAAAATCTTTTAAATTGTTATTTACATTCTTTCTCGGACGATGTGGTTTCCCTTAACATCGTTCCTTTTGCTTGTTTTTAATACGAAATAGGAAATTCAAAAGCCGCAAAGCTGTCCAGTTTGTATAGCCTTATCTCAGTCAGATCTCATTTTCTTGACTGGCTTTCTACATTCTGTGTGTGATGTATGGATGCATTTTTGATTAAAAGAGAACTTTACAATAAAACCAAAAAATTACGACATTGTTCTAATCATACTAATATTATAAATTCAAGTTTGGGTGTACGAATGTTTGTTAGAGTTTGTAGCCTAAACGGCTGAACGGATCTCCATGAAATTTGACATATATATAGAGAGTAGTCCGGAAGAACACATAAGCTACTTGCTTTTGTCTTTTTTTAATAAAACGCAGACGGATCACGGTTAAGCTAGTTAAATAATAATACGAGTAATATAATGCTTGCAATGCACAGCGCTAGGCATTTGTTCCTTTTTGTTTTAATTCTTGTACAAAAGTTTTAAGTCCTCAGTAAGTCGTTTTTTGTTTTAATGAAACTTTCCATCTTAAGGATTCAAACTCTCAAAGCCTTTCTACTGTTTTAAAAGATTTTTCCACTTTACAAAACAGACTTCGTAACTTTTGTATGAAATTAAATAAATATTAAAAAAGATAGAGGCTAAGTATTACAATAAAAAAACCTTGGATAATAAACGTAGAGGAAGACCAAAGAAAGTATGTTTGAAAGATATATGTAAGAATGGAGTGTATCTTAATATGACAGCTGACAGTATAAAGTAGACGTTATATGGATGATGGATGAGCTATGCATACTGTTCAAATGGTCCTTAGTTCCTCGTTGCCTACCTTAAGAGAGGGCACACACCTTTGACTAAACTAATAAAACAATCGACGACCGCTTTACTTTTGTGTGATTGTCGATTGTTTCGCAGCCCATTCAATTGTTTTATTACGCAACTAAATATCGGGTTATGCACCTCCATATAAGCTCATAGAAATTGAAGCGCGACTGAACAGTTATGCGATAGTTTAGTCAAAGATGTGTGCGCTATTAATCGACAGACAGTCGAAGTAAATGGGAACCATTCGTCAGGCAATTGCTTCCTTTTCACACCTGTATGTATTGCTGATAAGTCTTGGCTTCTCTTATTCATATAAACTTATATATAAAATGTAGACTTTTTTTTCCAAATGGTAAGAAAGTTGATTTACATATGGACAGGGTTATAATTGTTATTTATGTTAGCGTGACTGACGGCAGTTGATGCGGTGTTTTATATTCTTTTAGACAAATATAAATATAGCATATGTTACTTTACCAGTAAGGCTTTCACGCATAGGTTCCGTCACATCATAAAAATAAAAACAATACGGCTATCTATTTTAATCTTTGAAGTACTTGTACATCAACACAAAGAAACAAAAAAGATATTTGATATGTTAGATAAATTGTATACGCAACTAGCTGTTCCCGTGCGGCTTCATTTATAAAAACTTTTTTTTATTGTTTACATTTATCAAGCTCTCAATTGCAAATGTCAAAATTACCGTTAATATAATAAACTTGCTTGTAGTTTATATTCCCTTTCATACATGAAGGTTTTCTTTCAATTTATTTACCTCCTAAGTTAAAAGGCGTAAAACACATAGCGTGTCGTAAGTGTAGGGCTTTTTATTAAAGAAAGAATTACTAAAAAATATGCTATGATTGCTGACATCCTACGCCACGAGGTAGTGTGTGTTTACGCTTTATTATATTAAGCTTTTTAACTATTTTGATGTATTCTGTATTCTCGAAGGTTATTAGTCTGTGCTATAAATCAATATCATTCGTCATAATTTGAAATAACGATATAAGCTTTGTAATTGTGATCCAAAACATTATTTAAATTATTTATGTGGTTTTAAAATGTCGTAATTGTGCTTGCTATGTTAATAATCGGATAGTAGTCGGATGTCAAAAAAGGGTGTTGCATTAGCTCGACGACACGACGGCTATATTGGTAAGGTTATTCTATGCAAATTGGAAGAAAACATAAGAGGTAATGAAGACTATATTTTATTAAAGCATAACATGGCTGTGACACCCATAACATATAGATTTAAGTAACAACAACTAATTATAACTATTTGTAAATGTTAAAAGCTAAGTCTTTAAAGTATTAACAAAGATGCAAAAAAATAGAAAATTTATTAAATGTAAAAAAGAAATATTATGTTTAATTAAATCGTATATAAATTGAAGTGCGTAGTGTTTAACACGGTGTAAATCTGTGTTAATGAGCTAACGCGAACGCGTTGACTTTACGTGTTTTAAACTTTGCTTATTACAAGACCTGATTTACTTCGTTCGGTTTCGCTAAAAATGCATTTAGAATATTAGTTTCAAACTCCTTTCTCTTACCTCCTTGTTTCCGCCAATTTCTTACTGGCTGGAAATATTTATAAGACGTTCGTGGGTTTGCTGTCTTCCGCAGTAATTAAGTGTGAACAATCTTTGCAAATATTTCGACAGGACTTTGAGGAAAAGGTAGCTATTGTACGCATGACGATTGTAGCTTGTTTTTAGTTTTTTTTAAATTAACGCCGATGAAATGAAGCTAAAGGAAATAGGACTTTTTAACGATAATGTTCAGTGTTTTTTTAAGTGTTTGCGGCAATGTAACACAATCTTATTTACAATCTATAATAACTGTAGTGATTACAAACGAAGCCCTTATGTGTACAAACTTCATAATGTAACACAATAGTGCATGTGTATGTAGAGCTTTGGATCGTTTGATGAAGTCATTAAAGTTGTAGCTGCAAGCGTAGCAACTACTTTCCGTAGCACCGTAGCAGAGTTACGCCAAAGTTTACTAGAATTATAACAAATCTAATATTTAAATTCTTCAATTTTAAGATTAAATGATCTTATTAATATTATAAATGCGAAAGTTCAGATGGATGTTTGTTAGTTCGCGTTTGTAGCCGAAACTGCTGTACCGATCCTGATAAAATTTGGCGTAGACATAGAGGATAGTCAGAAAGAACATATTAGGTACTTAATTTTTTTTAAATTCCACTCGAACGGAGTCGCGGACGAAAGCTAGTATTATTATAAACCCTTATATATTACATTATATACACGTTTACAGGCGTGTTAGTTTTGAATATGTATTGTAATAATGTGGTAAGGGAGTACGTGCTTTAACACTAACAAGTAGGTTGTAAGTCTGCGAGTAACATGCACTGGTTTAAAACTCAATAATTTATTACACTAGCTTTCATACGCGACTTCGTCCGCGCGGAATTAAAAAAAACAGTGTACCTTCATATGTGTTCTTACAGACTTTGTTTGTACATCTGTGATAATTTTCGTCAAGATCCGTTCAGTAGTTCACTCCAAACTTTGGCATTTATAATGTGAGTGAGTAGTAAGAATTAAAATAATGCAAACGTACTATAAATATGCAGTTTTAGAGACGAAATATATAAGCATGATACATGTAATTAAAATTAATTTCATTTTTCCTAATTTCTAACGACAAGTTATACTTTTGTATATTTGTATTTGTCGATATCATTCGAATCAAAAGAAAATAAAACCCTGTAGCCTTTTAAAATCTTTCTTGGAATATCCATAAACGTAAAGTGATTTTATTCAATACATTATATTTAAATGTATATTTTCATTTTATCTCCAACTGTCCATAATATCCACCCTGAGGCGAGACTTTGTGTATAAAGTCCAGTTTCACTTTGAGGCCTTGATATGAAATGACGCCCAATTATTAAGAAATATTTTAATATATATAAGTGCCAATAGCCTAATGGTTTCGGGTACGGACTAACGATCTTGCGGTCGAGGGTTCGAATCCCGTCATTCGACTATTGTGAACCATATCCTAGCACAAGCCTAGAGCTTAGTTGGAATGGTAAAAGGAAATATTAATAAATTAACAATAATCTACCAATATTAAAAAATGATACTAGTTGTCGCCCGCGACTCTGTCCGAGTGAAATTAAAATTAAACTAGAACTAAAACTAAGTTCTTCCAGAACACATAGCCTTAGTTTCTACACTACCAAATTAAATATATATATATAATATATATATATATATATATAATAATATATATATATATAATAAAAAATAAGATTAAATACCTCCTAAAGAATTACCTAGTTAACTCTAAATAAAAGCAAATGGAACCTAAATAATTAAATCTTAACTAATGTGGTAGAGCCCGCTTTAATATCTTAGAACGAATTGGCCGGCTCGCCCGGTGTAATACCACGACCACACAGAAGACAGGCGTGAAATGGAAGCGATTCCGTGTTTCGTCTGATGAGTGTGGTGCCGGAGGCCTAATTTTAGTCCCTTTCTCTTTACCACCCTTTTCTTATAAGGAGAGGATGGGAAGAGGAAGTAGATTTGACGGTGAAGGAGATGCATAGGAAGGGGAAATATCCTCTATATGTGCGTCTCCGCCTCCGTCGGAAAAGGGTAGGCAACGCATCTGCAATTGCGGATGTCTATGGGCAGCGATCGCTTCGCCATTTTGGCGGATTCAGGTGGCCGCGTGCTCGTTTGCCACCCTATGATATAAAAAAAATACAGGCGTGAAGTGGAAGCAATTCCGCGTTTCGTCCGATGAGTATGATGCCGAAGGTCTAGTCCCTTTATCTTACCTTTGAGTATTTGACGGTGGAGGAGACGCACAGGAGGAGGAAATATCCTCTTTATGTGCGTCTCCTCCTAATTAATGGTAGGCAACGCACGCATCTGCACTTGTGGATGTCTATGGGCAGCGGTCGCTTCACCGTTTTGGCGGATTCAGGCGGCCGCTTGCTTGTCACCTTATATTATAAAAAATGTGGTTTAATTAAATATCATTAAGTTCTTTTGTTATTTAAATATAACATTAATCCCAAATCACTGAATTTAAAAAACTATAGAAACTGAAAGCCACAAATACATTTTAAATGTCCAAACGTTTCGAGTGCGCTTCATTTGTTTCACTGATGACCCAATTCAGCTTCACTTTATTACATTTTAATGACAAATACTGGAGTACTTACCGATTGTAAGAAATCCATAAGACGTTATGACGTCACGGTTCAGTATTTCAAATACATTTTTAAACTATCTTAAAAGCTATAACAAGTTTTTACTATCGATAAATCTATACAGAAACGTAATGTTATCCCATTTTTATGAAAGAGGTCAAACGAGTGACACCTAATATTTCTCTTAATCACACTAATATTATAAATGCGAAAATTTAGATGAATGGATGATGTATGATGTATGTTATGTTATGAGGATGATTGTTAGAGCTTGTAGTCTAAACAGCTGAACGGTTCGATGAAATTTAGCATAGACGTAGAGGATACTCTGGAAGAACACATAAGCTACTCGCTTTTGTATTTTTTTTATTTCCACGCGGACGGAGTCGTGAGCGAAAGATAGTATCTAATATTGTTTAAGGCTCGAGTGAATCAATACGATTTTCTCATACAAACCCCACGCTTAAAAGCGAATGAACCACATTTAATCCGTGTAAATTAGAGAGTTCCAGCTTACTTTGGCAATGTTCACACAATTTATGTATCCGCATTCAGTAGCTTCATTTGGTCTCGTTCAGTTCGCAAAGCCGATAGCCAATTGCCACTTCAAAGTCCCGATAGTCAAAATGATTTCTAATTATCGATACGGTACCGAGGGGGTTGTAGGTAGAAAATACGAATAGTACCAACATTTATAGCTTAATAATGTCATTCAGATAAAAGTTGCTTAAAAATTGATAAATAATCGAATAATAAAAGTTACTTTAAAGGACATACTTTTTTAGTTTTTGCTGCTGTCCGCGACTTTGTCCACGCAATATTAAGATAAAAAATAACCCATAATATGCCAGTCTATGTCAGCTACCTTTCAATGAAAGGCTGGGCAGAATCGGCAGAACCGTTTCGGAGATTACCCGGAACAAACGCGGCGTGGGAACAGACAGACAAAATTTTTTTGAATGCGATTTTCGTTATTAGCAAAGCAAATAGATCAACTTTTCGAAATTTTTCTTTTAAAATTACAAACAGACACTCCAATTTTATTATATTAGTTTTTATAATACACTTGATAGAATATTCTAGTAACAAAATAATATATGGCTTTTTAAAACAGGCTCAGAATGGATGTAGTGATAAAAGGTTTTTTACTGTTACTTTGCTTTTTGTCAGGTGACGTATTTATTACCACTCAGAGTTTGTACCCTTCGTGATAAATTGGCATCCAACTAAAAGATTTATGTCTAAAAGCCAAATGTATAATTTAAAATGTAAATGGGTAAAAATATACCATTACACGTGCGGGGTCTATTACATTTTAAAATAAAATAAATGAAAAATAAAATTAGTAAATAGATAGGTCGTAATATAAGCCATTAAAATTTATAATTAAAATCTTATTAATATTATAAATGCGAAAGTTTAGATCGATCAATGGATGGATGGATAGATGTTTGTTAGAGTTTGTAGCCTAAACAGCTTAACGGATCTCAATGAAATTTGGCATAGACGTATAGGATAGTCAGGAAAAACACATACGCTCCTAACCTTTTTATTTATTTCAAGCGGACGGAGTCGCAGGCGAAAGCTAGTTTATAATAAACTTATCGTCAAACCATTGTCAAAAACCAAAAAAGTTATATACTCAAAAGACTCCTTACTTAAGTAATTATTTTACGGCTATTCAGGCCACCTTGCCTGGGTCTGAAACTGGTCGGTGCCGTCGCCAGTAAAATAGACGTGAGTTATAGTCGTAAAATAATTAGTTGTAAAATGTATCACGAAAGTTTAAATAATTTCATTGACTTCTTACTTATCAATGTTATTTTTTTACTTTTTGTATGAATAAGACATCAAGAATAAAAGCGGTACTTCTTTTAAACAAACTTAACGAACTAATGCACACATTTCGTTTAACTATGATGTTACCGTATCCAATTCTTCGATTGCCGAACACTATTTGAAGCTTTTAAAACGTTAGAAGATTAAAAGCTTTGCACTTAGCGGAAAATAGGGCTTAAAAGCTAAAAGTACGGATCATTAAATCACAGTTACATTAGAGAAATCTTTTCTCGGTATCACGGACTTTTGAAAAACAAAAAGACTCCGAGAGCAAAGATAAAATGGTCCTATTCTACTATTAATTGAAAAATATCTCTAGACAAGTACAAACTAACATTGAAACGTGAATTAATTCAACAACTGTGTTCACTTAAGTCCATAAATGTTTATGTTTACCGACATCTGATGCGGTCTTGACCTTTTTCATACTCATAGTACAGTTAGTACATTCTGACAGTACAGTTCTGTACAGTACACTAATGTATAAATGTAAAAATAGCCAGGAGTGTCAGTGTGCCACGACCAATATTCCCAATCCGGTAATAATAACGTAGTAACGGCTCGTGCAAAGGCTCCTGAGGAAGTCCTCGAGCTTAGTTACTCATAAACGAGGTTTAGGCTAAGCACCATCTGCATTCGGCCATCTCAAGCCCGGTGAATCTGTAAATGCCTCTTCAAGGCAAACAGTGGCCATTCAGTCACAAAAATAAAATCTATCAATACTGCCCCAATTTTTTTTTATCATAATATCTTCGAGATGTTTCAACTGAAAGGTTTATGCTCTTCCAGAGGCCATATGAGTAGCGCTCACGTCCGTTGTAACATAGGTTTTATTCTCGATGGAGCCACGTACAAGCTATATCAGTCCGTAGCATTAAAACGTGCCGCGTACACTGGAAAACCTCTCACAATATAGGCTAAGTATCAAGTAGTTTTTTCTAGATGTTTCGATATTACACGACGCGACGGGCTAAAAAAGTCTTGTCTAGAACTTAGTTGGGTTGTTAATTAGATCACTAGTTTACGAATAATGTTGTATATAAAAAATAAACATTTTAGTCAAATCGCATCAGGTTATATTGTGACAGTATGTGTAGGCATCATTATGTAACTTTGTATTTTTTTTTAATAATGGAGTGTATACTTATATGTATACAATGTGTATACATTTCCTTGAATTTGTGTTCACTAATATACAAAGTGTTTCCAAGTAACACCAACAATACACGTTACCCGCCCGCTAATTCTCAGCCGCGAACACCGACATAATCTTTTGTTAACTGATTGCTTCACTCCCAAAAGTACTCTTCTGCGCTTCACTGAATAATTCGATGGAATTACTACTTAATTTTACTGGGTCGTTACTCTTACCACTGCCATAGAAATGTAAGAATCAGTTCATATAACGGTAAATTTTAAGACTGGCATGAATTCAACAGAGTCTTATCTTACTTTAAATAGCCATAAAATATAAAACTAAAAAAATATTGATATAAGCTCTTCAGCATTAGAAGCTCACTGTAAACGATTTATACGAGTCTCAAAAATAAATCATATATGGTTGGGTATTTGACATATCATATGGGTTTATATTGCAGTTAAGGAAATAACTTGGTTGCTAAAACCGGCGCTTGTCAGACGCGAGTCTTCTCTCCTCTTAATACTAAGCTACAATACTTAATTAAAGTATTTTAGCTTTAGCGTTGTATGGACATGTTATGATGGATGAATCACATGTAACAAGAAGGACGATGGTCATGAATGTGAAAGTGTATCTCTAGAGAAAGACATAGAAAGGTATGGATGGATTGCGTGAAAGGTTAAATGATCAAGAAGGGAGTGATGACTGAGATGACGGATGACAGAGTTATTTGAAGGACGAAAATACGGTGAATTGACCCTACGGGAGTAGGATAAGGTAGGATGGTGATTAAATTATCTTTTTCATTAGAAAATGGTATCGTAAAGTGAACAGTATCAAATGTCAAGGATCAAATTGAAAGTGATTGTAACCGCAAAGCTACGTACAATAGTGTGGTTGGGAAGCAATTATGATTGTTGGCGTGGTGCCACACCGCGTGGAATTAATTCCAGACTCGACACACCTTCATTTAACACTCGTGAAATTGATATCATAAGCCAAGGGAATAACTAGTTATAAAAAAGTAACTCTATTATTTTTGCCGTAATAAAGATTCGTCACCTCGATTCATGATGTACCAACCCGTACTAAGCCAGCATGGTTAACCATGGCCTAGTCATTCCTAACTTAGAGTAGACTCTGAGCTCTTCCATGAGGTGGTGATGGAAAGATTCACCCGATTGGTATCTGTTATGGTATCAAGCAGACAGAAAATTACAAGGAGTGTCAATTTGTATTTAATTCTCTCAAATTTTTTTATAGAAAATCTACACTTAGAGTCTCATTTAGTCCATTGTACCTCTACAATGCAGGGTTTCAGAAGTTTACATTTATTTTATTTTTACCTAGTGATTCATTAGTGTTGACCTAAGTTTCGACGGAATAAAACTAGTTACGTAGTTAGGAAACGCATTTAATTTAGTTACCGAGCCAAAAGCTAATGATTGAGTAAAAGTAGCTGGGAAACCGGCCATAAGTACTACAGTAATTCTATAACATCGTATTCTTTACGTTCTACGTTTGTCTGACTTTTTTAGTAATGTTACAGTATGTTCTTTCACGTGTATTTGAAAATTAACCGCCAAAGCAATCAAGAAATGAGCACTAAACGATTGTTTAATGCAAATTGATTACTGTTGCCGGCCGCAGCGTCCGTCAACATTTGCACAACATTTGGCACGATTTGCACTAATTCCCCAACTCCCATATGCGTTAGCAAATTGCTTTGCACTCGCGGTAATATAAAATACAAACTTTATATGGCTATGTTTAAAGCAATGAAATGTACGCAATTTTCTATAAACTTAACCGTAAAATTCAACTGTCAAGTTACATTTACTCTATTTTTTGTTTCAAGAGTAAGAGAGATAGTAATATTATTAATATAGATATTACGAATGAGAAATCGTTAAAGTTAATTAGTAAAAATCTAGTTTTACAAAAAATGGTATAGTATCAAAACTGGTTAATCTGACTATTTTTATATTTTTGATGTATTACTCGCTTTTCACGCCAATATTCGTTGTTCTTTGTGTCTGTTCTTTATACCCTATATAAAAACTGAGCCCCGTTGAAATGGAAACAAGATTCCTCGTAGACAGGTTGTCACATAAATTCAATTTCTTGCGCATCGTCTAAATGAAGCGGTCGTCGTATTTCCACGTTGTCTTCGTTACGAAAGTGGGAGTGAAAGATATTGCTGGTTTTATATTAAATCCCTTGCAATGTAATCATGTGTAACAGTACTTTTACAAGCGTTGTTGAGACTGTAATACATATGTCTTACTTAACTTCTACTAGGCTGAAACAATCTTGATACTTTGCATTTTTCTATTTATTTTTTAAAACATACGTATTGATAAATAACTTAAAAAGGGCCTGTCTCACCAAATTGTAAATTGTCTGATAACAATCCAGAATAAAACATGTGATGGAAATATCCGATTTTGTTCCCTTATATGACAGTGACTTCATTTTGAAGCTATCTGAGTCTCTATCAGCCAGTGATGGGATAGGCCTCCAACCGTATATTTTAAAAAAGATGTTTTTTTTTTAAATTTCATAGTCATGGATGGCAAATTAAGGATCACAATTACATTGAATAATTAAAATGCATAACCCCGCTGAGGATAAAACATACGACAAAGCCAGCGATACTTTAATTATGCATATTTTGATGTCAGAATGTAAACTCGTTGACCTATTTGTTTATCCCGAAAACATTTGCTTTTTGACTGGCGGATAAAAAAGTTACGCGACTTTTTGTATTTTTATTAAAAATCCTATGTCGCATAGTTTTTATTTTTAACTGATAACTATGTATAATCGAAAATATGATTGGATCCAGCGCAGTCTTGTAAAAAAACTTTTTATTTTTTTACTAGTGGAATACATAAGCTTACTTTTTTTGAGACATTTTCTTTCGTTATTGAACATTAATTGTTACATAAATCGCTTTTCTTCCGCAAAAGTCCTTTAACAACATTTCTCTTAACGCTTTCGTGTCTGTCTGTACTTGCTAATTGTTTTATTATTACGTAAATTCACTCAGTAATGAAGATATTAAATCATCAAGGTACAGTCGCTGTTAAAACTGCTTTCTTACAGAGTTAAAATATTCAGAGAGTGCTGCATTAATGTTGCCAGGAACTTTGCGTTTCATGACTCGTTATGAATAATTTCAACCTTTGCGCTTCATACTTACGCTTGTAGGTGAATTAAATGTAGAAAGATTCATGAAAATGCTACGAGAAAAGTTTTATTTAGCTATTAAACGGAATTTTTGAATGCCATTATTTTTTAATATCGAGCAAATAAGTCTACAGAAGTGACTGTTAGAGACATTTGCTATTTAGTAATGAACTGGACTTAGCTATCGTACGACTGTTCAGTCGCGCTTTGATTAAGTAAATCAGTTATCAAACCAATAAAGAGGTGCGGCTAAACGATCCTGATAATTATGTTTAACTTTTACAATCAAAATTATTTATTGAAGTAAGTTTACTGTTAACGTAGATATCAAGTGTCAGTTCTACCAAGTCCTAAATTGCCTGATAGCAATCTAACGTGTAAAATGTGTGATGGAAATATTTTGTCCCCAGTGACGTCATCTTTAAGCTATCTGAGCCTCTATCAGCAAGTGGTAGGACAGGACCTAAGTGTCTAAAAATGTTTACGTTTATGGAATATAGTTTTATTACACTATTTATTAGATTTATCGAATATAGAGTCTTATTTTGTTTTTGTTTTAAAAATGACGTTAATTAATTTATTTTTATTTTTTCAACAATAAAAATAGACTATCATAGATGAAGATTGTTTTGTAGCACAGTATTTATATAGAGACTTTAGCCGCTTTTAATTACTTTTTTTGTAATGAAACATTTTATATTTAGCCTGTTTCTTTGCGAGTGTTTAAACTATAAAATAGCTATGAATATCTTTAAACAATCGACCTTGTAATTAGCAAATGTAATTAGAAGAATGGAATTACCTTTAATGGTACTTTTAAGGCATCGCGTGAGTACTTTTAGGGGCTATTAAATTTAAAATTACTATTTTTATGACAAATAACACAAATTATATATAACTCATAGTATAGACTGGTAACATACATATATGTAACTGGTATTCAATAGTGTTTTGGTGGATTCATTTGGACTCCAATAATTTAGAGTGTATTTTTGAAAGTATGTTAGTTTTTTGTACGATGGTTCATACGAGTATAGACCTACAAGTATCATTTGGCATTTGGAAATTATATAACTAACAATGTCATCTTGAAAGCGTCATATTTTCACCAATGAGAAAGCGGCAAGCACACTTGTGCATGTCGCCATTTTGTTAATTTATAAATTTGATACAAAAAAATAGCATATGGTTTTGTTGTGTTTGCAGCATGGGAAAATTTCGAAACGTGGAAATTTTTTGTCAATAAATACAGCTGTCAATGCCATAAAAATGCCATAAGATCCTTGTAGGTCTATATATCTTAGTCTGTAAAAAACTGAACCTAGTTTGAAAAGAGAGATGTCTTACGGTCTTTTTTTTAATGTTAAAAATAAACTTTTTCTTAAATAAAATATCCACAACAACAAAGTTTTAAACTTCATTTATTTAAATTGTGTACAATTGTGTTCTTCCAATAAGACATCCATTGGTCCTTCCAACATTCTCACATTTCCACAACATACACTTATTAATAAATATACATTTTTTTAACTTAATAATAATATTTACATTTATACAATTCATAGTTAAATATTTAAAAAGTTTTAACACTTAAAAAAGCGGATTTTTCAATGCTAGAAAACTTTCATCAGCATAGTTATTGGAAAATCTGATTTTATGTACACGATTATTTATTCAACTATTACTTGAGACTTTATTATAACTTAGTTAATAAGTTTACTTCGATTATTGTAAAGATTTCTATTTCTTAGTTATTTTCGTTATCAAATAGTCAAATCTATTCATAGCATAAATGGAAAGATTCTCTAATAGTAAATGCGATTGATTTGTTTTTCTTGTAAGCACCAACAAGGGAATCGAGATTGCAGATTTTAAACCTACTGTTTTAAAGGTTTACGCACGCATCTTTGACTAAACTATCGCAAAACTGTTTAGTCGCGCTTTGATTCCTTTAAGCTTTTATGGGGCACACTACTCGATTTTGATTTGTGTAAGTAAACAGTTGAATTGGCTGCGAAACAATTGACAATCGCAAAACAGAGCGTCGGTGGCTTTGAAATCGGCCCAGTAGTATTCGAGTTTTTAGAGCATCGGTGGCTCAGTGGTTTAAGCACATGACTTGTAATCATGTCTTGGGTTCGAATCCCGCTGTACCAATGTGATTTTCGCATTTTTCGAATTTTCATATGTAGATAATTTACCATCGGTGAAGGAAAACATTGTGCAACCTGCACATTTCGGCGAAGAAATTCAAAGATATGTGTGAAGTCAACCAACCCGCATTTGGCCAGCGTGGTTGACTATGACCTAGTCTCCCGAGCCCTAGGTGGGGACGTATAGTGAGCTGGTGATGATAATGAAAACAGTTGTGCGACAGTTTAGTCAAAGGTGTGCACCCGCTCTTAGTAGTTACTGTATTTAAAAACTTATTATCCATTAAATATCTATTAATTCTATTCGTTATTATTGTTAACATGTTATATTTAATTATAATTTCATTTCTGAATTAATGGATCTAAGTAAATAATGTTTTTAAAAACATATCCAGGAACGTTAAAAACTACTGCCCGACTTCAGATTATCAGAATAAAAAACTTCTTCTTCTTTTTTCGAATAAATTTTTCCATAAACACGAAACAATCTTGGTTGAATTTGAACATTTATTTAAAACTTGTTTTTACTTTTTAAATGTTTTCAACAATTTAAACTTGTGTAGCGTTCTCCACCGCATTTAATATTTCCTTGATTTCTGTTGAATGCCTTTTCTTGGTTTGTATTTGGTTAGGAACAGTCTTCGTTCTACCTAAAGATCCACTTACAACATTAACACTGTAAGTTGCTCGATCTTTTATAGGATTCTTAATGAAACTATCATTGTCAGCTAGAGTCACTTTGAGTGGTTTCTGTTGTCTTGATGCGATAGACATGGCTTGTAAACTTTGTAACTGGTTATTAATGTTCGGTGAGCTTAGACTATTTCTAGGTATTGTCGCGTGAGGTGTACCAGGAGCTGGTGAAGGTGCAGGTTCAGACTCATCTAAATCATCATGCATAGAGTATTTACTGACTGGACCTAAATCAATCTCACTCTTGTTTAAGCTGTAGTAGTTCCCATTTCCGAAGAGTTTCATATTAAAGCTGTCGTAATATGGTATAACACCGTTCAGATTTGTGAATGCTTGACGACTGTCTGGATAACTCATCCTTGGTCTTCTTGGTAAGGTGACGTATCCTTTCGGGTTGATTAGTGGTATCGTACTTTGGTTTGAATTAGCACTCTGAAGAGTGTTGTACATGATAGGATTGAAGTCGGTTTCGAAGTTAGGAGATTTGATTGGACTTCTAATATGTTTTTGATTTATTTGCTTGTCTTGTATAATATTTGATGGTGAAACTTGATTGCTGTTTCTGAGAGGGAATGATAGAAGATCAGGAGGATATGCTTGGTGTTCTTGAGTTAGACGATCTAGTAAGATTTCCTTAGACCGATTTGGCATTTCTACTTGATGACGTCGATTCATGTTTTCTTCATAGGACGCTGTAAAAAACGGAAATGGTTTAAATGTCTTGTGAATATAGATGTAAAAAATATTCCTAGATCAAAAATATTTAATATTTCCTCGCCTTGGAATACAACTTGTACATGTCATATCAATGTTAATTATAATAAAATAACATAATTTTTTTTATTTTAAATAAGGAATGTGTAAATTTTATGTCGATTGGCGTTTTAAATAAATTAACAATGGAAATGTGTAAAAGCTTCAAAGGTATTAAAATAAAATATGTTTTCGCGGCTTGTTTATTTATGGACTTGGTAATGAATAAAAATCCCAATTTACATTTTACTAATTAACCACTAATAACAGTGGGTGGATTTTCCGCTATAAATAACACAAAGGGATGTTTTATAAAGTCCTGAAAAACAAATACGGAAAACATGCCCACGTCATTCAATAAAGTTTATTCATGAACTTATAAAAGCGAAAGTTTGGATGGATGGATGGATGCTTGTTAGAGTTTGTAGACTAAAATAGTGAACGGATCTCGATGAAAGATATTAGATTTTTTAATTCTACGAGGACGGAATTGTGGGCGATAGCTGGTTGATAATAAAGATCTCAGATTTGAATTAATATGTTATGTAAATTTTATCCTTACCTAAGACAGATTCATTCTCGAGCAAAGTTTTGTTAAGTTCTGACATCTCTGTTGCATCACTTGTAAGAGATGGTACTTCTTCACATTTTCTAGCTGGTTTTGTAATTGGATTTACTTCAGATTTTATTCCTTTCTCTGGTTCAGAAGCCACTGATCCTTCAATAAGAGCTTCGCCATTAGAGGATCGTGTGTCAGTTTTGATTAATCTTTTCATTTCCGAATTTTGTGAAGTTAGCAAGCAAACTGCTATCACCGCTCCGAATATTATCACAATAGCTGTTAGACAACCTATAAGTATTGCAAATGTATCTATATCCATGCCAGCTATAGTGCCAGCTCCTGCATACTTTGATAGAACCAGAATTATAGTTTTCTCATCTCTTCCTCCAGGATTCTCAGCGACACAAGTGTAATTCCCTCTATCACTATAACGGGAATGTATTATAGTCAGATTAACCCATCTTATTAAATCCATAGTATTTTCTACAAGAGAATATCTAATTTCACTAAACGATTTAATTTCTATTAGTTTTCCATTAAAACGCCAAGTGACATCCGGTGGTGGATTTCCAACGACTTTACAAGTGAGAGTAACATTATCATCGTAACTTTTGATCGTTGAGTCAGGAAGTGGTTCTAATATTGTCGGTCGACAGGCAAAGTTCGATGAATCTAGTTCGTTCCAAAGTTTATCACGGATCGAAGCGGGTTCAGCACACGACGTCGGTGGTGTGTACAAATTATGACTTATAACCCAATCTCTGAAAGATTGTAAATTACAGTCGCATCTCCAAGGATTATTATGCAGATCCAAGCCGGATAAATTTCTCAGCGAACTTAAAGTTTCCGGTTTCATGTGATTTAAGTTATTACCATCGAAACGTAGTATCTTTAACTGTGGCAAGTTTATGAAAGCTTTCGTGCTTATTCGAACTATCCTATTGTTACTCATTTCGACTTTCTGAAGGAACTTCAAGTTTCTGAACAGACCTTCCTCTAACTTATCAATATAATTATTGTTTAAATTTATCAATCTCAATTTTTCAGTACCTTTAAAAGTGTCAGGGTGTAAATATCTAATGTAATTTTTTGACATATCTAATTCTATCATTATCGCTAAAGATAAGAAGGCTGCCTTATGTATTATTTCTATATTACAATCTCTTAAAAACAACTTCTTCAAATTACTTAGGCCTACCCTCTTAAAAGCCTCTTGGGGTAACTGGTGTAAGTTATTGTTCGAGAGATCTAAGATTTGTACGTCATTACTGAGATTGGCCGGCACGACCTTCAGGCTTGAGTTTGAGCAAATTGCGGCTTTGTTTCCCGATTGCCATCTACAGTCGCAAGGCCTCTGACATTCTGTTGTAAAGTCGGCAATTGTGAAGGATAATAGTACAATGCACACTATGAATGTTTTCATCCATGTTTTCCAACATTTGTGAGCCATTTTGCTATGATATTGGTCATTTCTTCGTTACAGGGCATTCCTGCTCGCTACACTTGCCTCGATACATAGGTAATCTGAAACAGAAAATGTTATACTTAACACAATTAGTACTAACGGTCAAATACTAAAAATTATAAGGCCAAGCTTAAACTCCAATTCCTTACAAATTTTGAAGTCTGTTAGATTGTGAACGGTGCTTACGAAGCAAACTATTTCAGATTCATTTCAGCTCTTAAAAACATCAGTTGCTAAAACAAGCGAAGTCAACGCACTGGACCAGCGTGATCGACTGTGACCTAGTCTCGAACCTAGGTAAACACCGATGGATGGAGACATGTATGACGACAATTACGGTACTGCTAACATCTAGTTTTGGTCCCTTTACGCAGTACTTTTTTTTTGTTCAGTACCAACTTGCCCTTATCCCTTATGGAGGATCGGAACAGTATGTGCTGCTCTTCCATACATCTCTATTGTTACGACTAAGTATTATTTATTAAGTTAACCATTGAATAGTCTATTTCGCTACATAAAGTGATTGATATTATGTTATTTACAGTAATAAGGCACTTAATACTTTATGTTGAATTGTAAGTTTATATAGCATACTAATTCGACCTTTAGCTAGCCAAGGTCACTTTAGCAAGGTTACACACTTTTGTCACGCTATTCCTGCTTGTTCTGAGGCAGTGTGTGCCCTACCTTGTGTCATTATTTGTCTATGAGTATTTTTAAACGAGCATTCACGCCTTTTTATTTAATTGGAGTAGACGTAGACAGCAATTTGCGAACATACATATACTTTGTTTATTTCTATGTTTGTAATTTGAAATTCTTTATCTCCTTAAGGTTAAATTACTTGTAAATTCATTAAAATCTATTATTATTGTTAAAAAACGTAACAAAAAGGCACAAAGTGTAACGCGCTGTTGAAATATTTGGTGCGATTAAATGTGTTTTCACTTCAAACGTAATGAAAGTTCTGAATAAAGCTTTCTCAAAGCTCGACCTCAAAGAAAATGTTCTCTTAGAATTAATAAACATCTTGGTTTGTGTCCTGGTGAAGTTTAATATCTAATAAGAAATAGTCTTATAGGCACAAAGTTATTGCTAAAAAAATATAACCCAAGAGACATGTCTCTTAAATATATTTATACCAAAAGACTAGAAAAAATTACATTTATTCCTATCATAAGGTCATCGCATATTAGACCTAAACGACATTACCTTCTCACTATTTTGTTCCGCTGGCACCCGTTGAATATAAGTGGAAATGTTTGCCAAATCGCCGTTCGACTGCCTTCGGCGTGCACATTGCCGGGAGGTGAAATATGCGATAACCTTTAAAGTGGTTTATTTCAGGGAAAAATACGTGTTGCTAAAATTCGTAATACTTACGTGTAAACAAATCAGACTCAGGTTTTCTGTAACAATAGAAAAATATTTTAGTATACAATAACAGTGAGAAACCAACGCTACATGTGTAGTTTTAAACAGTTTGTTTAAATGATTGTAACGTCGCAATTTTATAATTTTTATTAAGCAAAATTTAAAAGAATCTCGTTATAATGTCGAAACCTTTTCAAGTATCTTTTAGTTTTCAACTTTTTATAAAACATCAGTTGGAATTTAGCCCAAATTTCAAGCCTCGTTTAACCTTTCAATGATCTATTTTTCATTTTAGCATCAAAGTTTAAAATTATGAAATATTAATGTTTAAAAATTTGGCCTTCTGTTTATTAAAATAATTAACAAAATGATTAAAGTAAAATCTAAATATTTTCTTAACTTAAACAACAAAAATCGACTTCCAAACAAAATACACTCAAAACAAAATATTCTCAAACAAACAGTACACTAAAAAGTAACGAAACGTTTCCTTGAAAATAGTATACCTCCCTTATTGTAGCTGTTATGTCTATATTGTACAATTATTATTACTTTGATGATTGCGAACATACAGAAGAATTGAGTACCTCCTTCTTTTGGGATGTCGGTCAAAAATGAAAATTTTCGGCTAAATAAAATTTAAAGATTTTCTAAAAAAAGAAATTTATTAGAAGAATTAATATGAAAACTATCAATCTAAATAACACACGATAATAAAAGATTATTACTTGGAAGAAAATTTAATAGTAAATCTACATATGTATAAACATATGTTACCGGAAATTTGTGATAACTAGGAATTGCATACTTTGTCTAGGAGAAGTATAGAATTTCAAAACTGTTTTGGCAAGGTGTAAAATGTTTCAAAGATTATTAAATACATATCCAGGTAATTACAAATTTCCTAGAAATTGCATGGAATTTCAAAATCGCAATAAGCAAGGTATGAAAACAATGTTTTCTATGAATAAAATTGTTAAATAGCATTTGTAACCCTCAATATTGTGTACAATGACAGATTTCATACATTTCCGTCAACATATACATTAAAATATTAACTAGTTTATTTTCAAACGCAACAACAATTTCTATTAATTATTAAATAACTCAAGTCTAGTTTCAAATTTTGTTATCGTACAAATTAAAAGTTGCCTAACATGATATAATTTACCGCTATAATTATGTCGACCATCGAAATACAATAATCATAGCTTGTTCCCAAAACAAGTTTTAATAACAACCTCGAAAACTAAAGTTACAAGGATTTATTAAACAGGTGTTAGTGTTACCATGAACTATCAACAGAATATAGGTAGAATAAAGCCTGCTACACACGTCTAATTTGTCTACACACGTTAGATTCATCTGATCCGATTGTTCAGATAAAATGTTTCAGATAAGACAATTATAGAGATGTGTGGAAGAGTACATAATGTTCTTACCCTCTGTAAGGAATAGTGTTTATTATATTAGTAGTAGTAGTAGTAGTAGTAGTAGTAGTATATATTAGTGTTTTTTTCTGCAAGGTTTTCAAGTTATTTAAGGTTTTAAGTATTTTTATACTAACCAATAAGAAAGCTGAGCTACAGAAATTAGAATTCCGAGTTTGATGTAATCTGCGTCACTCTAACTTCCAACATTAATCCAATGAAATCAAAATTCAAAATGATAATACAATTTGTAATCTTGATAGAATAAATGAGACATTTATCAAATAACTTTGAAGTGAGTGACATTTTGCTGCATAGACTTTAGAACTGAACAGAGGTTCCAGTAACAAAACAGCAATTAAGAAGAGGCAATTTTAGTTGGAGAGTATCTGTACGATGTTAATCAATCTGAAGTTAAAAGTCTTAACAAGTTTCGAATCTATTGTCATCTACGATTGCTTTGGAAAGCGTCCGCTTCGCTATTTAAGAGAATTTTAGTACTGACGTAATTTCATTCAAGGATGGTTTTTTTATAATATAAAGTAGCAAACGAGCAAGCGCCCACCTGAATCCACCGAAATGGAAAGCGACCGCTGCCCATAAACATCCGCAATTGACGGAGAAGACGCACATAAAGAGGACATTTCCCCTTCCTATGCGTCTACTCCACCGTCAAATCCACTTTTCCTTCCCATCCTTTCTCTAAAGAAAAGGGTGAAAAGGAAAGGGACTGAAATTAGGCCTCCTGCACCACACTCATCAGACTGTACACGGAATTATTTCCATTTCACGCCTGTTATCTGTGTGGTCGCGGTACACCGGGCGAGCCGGCCCATTCGTGCGAAGATGTTAAAGCGGTCTCTACCACTGTTGGCTTCTAGAATATTATTATTTTTTAAATATTAAGTGAGGGGAGTTCAAATACTTTATTATTTATGTAACGTGATTTTTTTATTATCTAGTAACTTTAGGATCAAGCGTTCGTAAAACCAGACGTCCTACCAAGAGATCTTCCTGGTACCTGAATTTTTAATACTGCGCTACATTCACACCTCTCCTCACCCAGTTAGCCGACTCGTTTCTTGCGAATCTATTTACTTATTTATAAGCAAAACCTGTTAGCAATTCACTTGATGTAAATTCTACTTTACATTTCGTAATTATATACATATTAGCTGTTCCCATGCGAATTCATCCGCATAAAATTATGAAAAATTTATTTTATTGTTTACATGTCAAATTGACATGACATGACAAACCTTGACAATCTTGCTTCCTTGATGTTGGCAGCAACTTATGGTCTCTTTCCCACATTAGGATTTTATCCAAAATATTTAACCCCTAAGTTTAATGGCGTGAAAATATATAGCCTAAAGCGTGACGTAAATGTAGGGCTTTTTATTTAAAAAATAGTTATTCAAAAATATGCTGTGATTGCTGACATCTTAGACAACAATGAAGTGTGTGTTTACGCTTTATTATAACAGTATAGATATATAGTATAGATATAGACAGATTTTTTTAATTAAATTCAATTAGGATTAGTGTTCTTGTCTATTTCAATTGCAGGAATGCTTTATTGTTTTCTGTATTACAAAACGACGTGACGAATGTGGGTACAATGATAGAGGAAGTCCGAAAAAAATATGGATTGTGTGAAAGATATGCTTAAAGTAGTGAATTCAGATACGAAGGCTGATAGAGATGTATAAAAGAGTACATATTGTGCCGACCTTCGGTATGAACAAGAGTAAGTTCATAATAATGATAATGATATTAAAATCTATTAGGTAGTCTGTCAGAACAATCGTACACAAACCTAGACAGTCCTTTTACTCTTGAAAATTTCGAAGTGTTTCGGTTACAATTTATCGACATTTCAAAACATAACCAGACCGTATCAAATCTAACGAAGTTCACAATCGTTCGGTGACATGTCAGCTGAGCAAACAGAATGCGATAGATGGACGGGAATCGAGTCATTGGGGTGCGAAATGAGGCTGCGGGAGTCAGACGGGCAGTGCGATTGATGCCTACTGCGCTGTTTAGGCAAAATACTTGATGCGGTAATGAAATCAAATGCTGATGTTATTTAAAACAACATGCTGTTTATAGGCTGTTTTAGGTTTCTTTTATTTTCTTATCTCATTGTGAAATTGGAATTTTTTTCTCATGTCTTAACTATCTTAGTGATGTTATAAATGCGAAAGTTTAGATCGGAACTCGATGAAATTTGGCATACATATAGTCTGAAAGAACACATAGGCTTTTGTTTAATTTTTAACTCCACGCTGACTGAGTTACTGGCGAAAGTTAGTTTTATATTGTACATAGTTTAGTTGCTATCACATAAGCTGATTTGACAGAAATAAAATTACATGAAAACAACAATTCTTTTAATTTTTAAAATCATTTGAACAAACCGAGATATACAAAGTTTCTACCAAGTAAAATTCAAATCTTAGTTATTTTACATTACTTCAGTCTGGAATTTACGTAATGTTCGAATATCCATACATACTCGTACGTAGTGCTATGTGCAGAGTTCCCGCGTCGCAGCTGCGTCACACGCGGGATTAGCCACCGGTCTGGTAAGCACGTACGGTAAATTACACCAGTCTATTGCTATTGTGAGGCAAACCTAGGATCGCACACCTGAAACTAAACTATCGTACAACTGTTGAGTCTGACTTTGATTCCTAACCTTATATGGAGGCGGAATTCATTACTCATTAGACATCCAAAATCTTCGTTACCTACATAAAAATAATTGAAATAACATTTAATTCAATTACATTTCCAAAGTACTATTAATTCCCGTGTAAATATTTATTCGCATTAATGAAATGTACGCGGTCATCATTTCCAGTTGAAACCGGATACGTGCAGTCGAAATTGGAACTCGGATTTATTTGGTACAGCGTATTGACTACGGATATTGCTTGGGTCTTTGTTGAAACGCCGAATTTTGCACCAAGCTGCACTATGCAGCGGGAAAAGGAATTTGCTTGAAATTGCAACTTGTTTAATTAACAATTAGTAATTGAAGGCAACTTCTGAATTTATGTAAATTGTTATATACGATTACGTTGACTCCCACTTTATTTCTAACTCATCTACTTTTCGTTATACCTCCTTTTTCTAAAAATCCATAGGACGCTGGTTCCGATCCGGCTCAAAGGACTATTTGTTGACACTCCAACGAGACTTGGTCCACAATAACGACTCACACTTAAGATAGGAGAAACTAAATTATAACTTTCTCTTTCCCTTCATACATTCAAAAACTCCTACATATAAAAACGTTGCAATATCAATTACCAATCGGATCTGTGTATGTTATAAACTACAACAAAATGATACAGTGCCTATGAACCAACGTTACGCCGTGTAACATCATTGCAACGCAAGAAGTAATTCATTGCTCGTATCTTTCCCTGTGACTACGGACTGACTGCAATAATTACCGCCATGTAACATCTATAAAGAGGAAAGATTTGCATTTTTGGATTTTTGTACATATTTAATTCACGCAAAAACTACTGGGCCGATTTTAAAAATTCTTTCACCATTAGGAAGGTAATATATTTGTAAGTAACATAGGCTATGTTTTTCATTGTTTTTTTTTTTAATATCACGAGGATGAAGTCGCAAGCAACAGTAATTTTATATAAAAACAAACTTGAATAAAAATCAATAGCAATTGCTTTCAATATGAACTTTGATCGCAAGTTCAACAATCAAGATATTACCTGCCGTATATTAAAACCGCAATAAAATACGTCTACATTTTATTGCTACTATCATTTATATTTCAATGTTCAATATATTTTCTATCATAATGTGCAGTTGCAATTTCATGCCTGCCGACCATAAATATTGTCCGAGGATGTATTTCTCTTAAATTCACCGTTCTATCATTATCTAAAAGCTTTCATGAAAATAGATGTACACTAGGAGCAATATATTAGGTTTTGTAATAGAAATAAAATGTACTAAAGATAATAAAAATACTATGCCATGATCTAATATTGCAGGGAACGCATTAAATTTGGCGTCAATACTGCCGAATTTAGTATTTTATTCGTGCCAATGATCATGGCAACAAGGAGGTGCTGATCGTTGAATAAAATTCACTACACAATACACTAAGGGAGTGCTTATGAAACCATTAAACTTTTCATTGTAGTGGTCGGACTAATTTGTAGCAATTTTTTAAAACCACGACCTTGGAAATAACTGTAACAATAGTACAAACTGACTATATATATCCAAACTAATATCGTAAAGAGGAAAGATTAGTATTTTTTTTATAACATAAGGTGGCAAACGAGCAACCGACCACCTAAATCCGCCAAAATGGCGAAGCGACCGCTGCCCACACACATCCGCAATTGCAGATGCGTTGCCCTTATCCGATGGAGGAGGAAAACGCACATAAAGAGGACCTATGCATCTCTTCCACCGTCAAATCCACTTCCCCTCCCCATCCTCCTCTTATAAAAAATGGATGGTAAAAAAAGGGACTTAAATTAGTCCTGTCTTCTGTTTGGTCGTGGTACTACACCGGGCGTGCCAGCCCATTCATGCTAAGATATTAAAGCGGGCACTACCACTGTAAAACTATTTTTTGTATGTATTGGAAATAATAAAAAAACTGGACCGATTTTAGAAATTCTTGCATCGTTAGAATTATAATTTATTTGTATCATAGGCTATATTGTTTATTAATTTTTAATTTCGACGGACAAAGTCGCAGGTGAAAGCTAGTTTTCTGATATATTTATTTCAGAATCTTGACATTTTTAAACATCCTTTGAAACAGGATTTAATACTTGGCATAGGATAAAGTGGAACAAGATGTTGGCACACGAACCTAAAGGTAATTGATTTATATGGTTATATTCCCTATTTCAACTTTAGTACACGTAATTTCATTTCTAATACATTTTATAACATTGGTTTTAACTCACGTTATTTTAAATCTATACTATTATAATAAAGCGTAATCACACACTTCTTTGTTGCCTAAGATGTCAGCAATTACAGCATATTTTTGAATAGTTCTTTTTTTAAATAAAAAGCCCTACACTTACGTCGCGCTTTAGGCTATATATTTTCACGCCATTAAACTTAGGGGCTATATATTTTGGATAAAAATCCTAATGTGGGAAAAACACCGTAAGTTGCTGCCAATATCAAGAAAGCAATTGTTATTTGTGCATTTGAATTTTGACATTTCATGCGAATGAAGCCGCACTGGAACAGCTACATACATTAAAACTAAAAGATAATTGGATCTGCGGTCACTCTGCTTTCAATTTTTTTTTGTTTCTTAACAGAAAAAACAGTCACGTCTATACTCGACAATGACAATAGAATGACAGTGTAGCAAATGGGCGGTTTCCGAGCTAATTTTAACCATTCGAAAGTGCTTATGATTCGATAAATTCATAAAATGAGGTTGTGAAGTTTGTAACTTGAGTTCTCCGTTAAAAGTTAGGTTAACCTAACAATAATGAATCACTAGGTACATAAATACAAACTTCAGAAACCCAGCATTAACCACTTTATGTTTGCCATATTGAAAAGTTGACCATAGATTTTAAATCAATATAGAGTGGTAATCCAGATTTATTCTACATTCATCCTCTGGGGAAATCGCGTGATGCGAATAACACTTCGGTTCTGTTTTAGTATCGATTGAACTTTATAAATGTATGAACGTTGAACATATGTTGGTCTAGTTGGAGACATGCAAATATTTTAGCCTATTGCCACCATGGGTCAAAGAGAATCATAACAATTTGTTTCTGTATCAGTGTTTGCAGGAAATATACAATTAGATATCCATACTAATATTATACAGAGGAAAAATTTGTTTTTATGTATTAGCTTTCGCCCGCGACTATGTCCGCGTGGAATTGACAAAAACAAAACTGGATATCCCATGTGTTTTTCCAGATTATCTTCTGTATCTATGCCAAATTTCATAGAAATTCGTTCAGCCTTTTAGGCTACAAACTCTAACAAACATCCATCCATCTAAACTTTCACATTTATAATATTAGTACGATTGAGATAACTCAAAAACTACTGGGCCGATTTTATAAATTCTTTGACAGAAAGAGAATTAATCTGTGAGTAACATAGGCTAATTTTTTTTAAATATTACGCTGTCAAATTTAAGAGCAACAGCTAGTAAAAAAATAAATTCCAAGCGTGATTAGATTTACTAATCCCATTTCATTCATTTTGAGTCACGTGGAAAACTATAAAATCGGTAATATATTTTTTTGTCTAAATTGGATTAAAACGCTTCTATTTTGAATTTAAATTTCTTTAACTTATAGAAATCTGGAAACTGACGTAAACATAGAATAGTATTTCAATTTCTCAACGGTATTTGGTTTACATTCAAGTTAGTTCAGAAATTCAATATGCCGTGCCGTGCCGTATGTCGCATTGGACACGTTTCAGGCTTAGAGTCCGCCTTCGTATTGTTGTGTTTTATTAAAATTCTAAAGTCTGACAGCTGCCGACTGTTCTATTGATTTTGGACACGGAAAGGTACAGTATTGCTTTAAAAGATCGGAATAAATTTAATTCATCTCTTGTATATGTTCTTTAATGTTTTGATACTATTTTAAATTTATATGCAAATGTTTCCGTTTAGTCAAAGAAAATACTTTTGTATTATTAAGACTGTGACTCACCTTGATTTTAATAATTCCGTTAGTTTACAATCTTACTAGTGATATTGTTGTGTATGTGTATGTATTGTAAAAATAAATAAATAAAATAAAATAACATTTAATCTTATCACTAATACAACACAATTTGGAATAAGAGAGAAAAAAAACGTATTGTACGTGTTTCCGAACTGGCGGCTGTGCCCGCCGTCTATGTGACAGCTACTATAAACAGTCTGTGCTAAGCAGGCTATCCACAGAGTACTTTGTAACATACTGAAATAGAGACCAATCTTCGGCCTAAAATTGGGTAACACGAAGAAAAGCGCCATCTGTATTTCATAGTTTACAACTTTCTTTCTTTCTTCTTTTGTTTTTATTTTTTTTTTATGAAATGGGACAAACGAGCGTTATTTAAAATAATAATATAGGTTATATAAATATCTATGTTATGAAATATAGATATTTAGATATTTATACACCTATATTATATCTGTTATAAATATATAACCATTATGAAAAGATTTATATATCCACCCAAATAGTGCATTATACCAATTTGGAAGTAAAAACAAAGGATACTGTTGGACGGTTACTTTCTGCCGTCCCGAGCTCTGAAGGTGTAGGGCTATTGAAACACTGTCTTCACATAGTTAACAAGTATA
>NW_013526359.1:2772974-2776679 GCF_000836215.1 Papilio polytes
TGGGCAGCGCCTTTAAGGTGTTGCCTATTGTCACGCAGCCGAAACAACGAGTAGAAAAGTTTTTGCCCTCGATTTGGAAATAAAAAAAATCTAGCAATATTGCTAGACTTAGAATAGAATATACAGTTTATTCTAAAATTCTAATTCTGTATTTTAAAAATAATTTTTGAAATCGGTCCAGTATTTTTTGAGTTTATTCGTTAAATATAAAAATATAAATTTGTTTTTTAAAATAGATACTATTTTAAAATGTTGTTAGAAAAAAAATGTAAGGTTAACAACGAAGCTGGTTTTATAACTTCAATCAAAATAAATATAAAATGTTATAAATTAAATACGCTAGTACCAACTATTTCAATTCCTTTACATACATTATTATGCGAAAAATCAAAATAAATATCGTTGATAACACGAAAGAAAACATTAAAGTACAAAATAACAAATAAAGTATCAATTTTCAGCAGTACGAAAGGATTTGCTTTGCGAGTTGACACCAACTTAAGTCGGATAAGTTGCTTTTGAGACAACGGCAGAGAATTCGAGAATTTCAATCGCATCGTTCGTTTTACTGTCGGATATACTTTAGCACAACAGTACATAAATCGAATGGGAATTTAAAATAAAAAGGCTAAACAAAGATTTTTTTTATTTTATAAGGTGGCAAACGAGTAAACCGCTACCTGAATCCGCTAAAATAGCGAAGCGAAGCCCGTAGACATTCGCAATAACGGCTGCGTTACTCTTAATCGACAGAGGAAACGCTCATATAAAGGATATTTTCCTTTCCTATGCGTCGTCTTCAGCTTCAAATCCACGGTTATCATACTTTTCTCATTAGTTAACAGATGGGAACGAAAAGAGACTAATGTTGGGATTAGGCACCACACTCATCAGACGAAACGCGGAATTCCCACTTCACGTCTGTCTTCTGTATGGTCTGATTAACTTTAGTGTAACATCTTAGTCCCATTTTTGGACTTATCCTGGCATTTAAGTATGTTGTGTGGTTATTGTATAATCCGTCAAATTAGAACGTTATTCCAAACTTATCCAAACAAACTTAATTGTACTAAATGTCCATTTATATCGTGTAGACATAAGTGTATAGGTCTAAGACCTCGCATTTAAAGTGGGTTTTCCCTACTAAAGGATAATCAACGTTGGTTTGTCTATACTGAAATTATAAAAAGGAAACCTTTGGTTTTTTGATTGTAACGAAACAACTCAAAAACGACTGGGTCGATTTCAAAAAAAATCTTTTACCATTAAAAAGCTACGTGTGTGTTACATATACCATGTTTAATACTATTTTTTAATTTCACGCGGACGGAGTCGCGGGCGAAAGCTATTTTCTTTATTAATCTTACGTTCTTGTTAATTCCTAAAGTGTACTTTTATACCTGAAGTTTGCGAACTCCAAGTTTGTTAAACTTTGCATCATAGATTCTCGCAAGTTCTGTTCCTATTTATTACAAGATAAACTTTACATCTATTGAGTACGATATAACAAGTTTAATGCATTAATATTTACAAGGATTACGCCAAAGAAATAATATTTAATAGTAAAATTATCTTAAAACCGTATCTAAAATAAAATAATAGAAAAATCCGATGGGTATATCATATTGATCGCTAGATGGCGCTAAAAATAGGCGCAGCATTTGTTAAATTATATGGTATACACGAAAGAATATTCATTTAAAATAGAAACGTAGTTTATATGAACGTTTGTATGATTAGTATTTATATTGTTTCTGAATTTTTATGTTAAAACTGAACACTGGCAATCCAGAAAGATAAGACAAATTAAAAAGATAAAAACAAAAGAAGGAGAGCAAGATTTGATTCGTTAGAAAAAAAAACGTAATTGTGACAACTTGTAATGTAAGAGCGTACGCACACCTGAAACTAATCTGTCGCACAACTGTTTAGTCTTGCTTTGATTACTATAAGCTTTTATGGAGGTGCGCACACTACTAGATTTTTAGTTGTGCAACAAAACAGTTGAATTGGCTACGAAACAATCGACAATCGCACATCAGTTGTCCGCAGTCAAAGACGTGCGCCTGGTCTAAATATTATGTATAAAAAATATAAAAAAGTTACTAGATGGTACTAGTTTACATTGATCTATGGTCCTTCGAGCAGGTATATACAGTGTGATCGAAGGAAATCCCAATAAACAAAAAGACTGAGACTTTCAAAAACAATTCTACATTTGTATATTATACTCAAATACAAGAAAACGATAAACTCTAAACTTGTTCGACATGAAATTATCGCAGCGTGTTGCTTTCCAAAACAAATCGTTACAAAGTAGATTGTGTTCCAAGTTACCGACAAAGTCGTATAAATATTAATGTTTGGGGTCTCAGATGAGAATATGTCGACTTTGTGAACATGTTTCCGTGTATCGTGGAACATTATTTCTTTTTTCGTAAAAAAAAAGATTGCAAAAAGTCTTGTATTGCTGATCGACTTCCATGGAGAATGTCAATTCTTACATTCAATTCGGAGTTTCCTCCACACGTGTTTCGTTCTCTTAATGAAACAAAAAAAGTATTAAACTAAATGTTGCTGGCAACGTCATCGTGAAATAAAAAAAATTAAATTCATAGCCTATGCTACTCACAGATAAATTGCCTTTCTAGTGGCGAAAGAAATTTTGAAATTGGCCCAGTAGTTTTTGAGTTTTTCAATACATACAAATATTTCCTCTTTACAATATTAGTATACATGTTGGTAGCGACTTCTTCAGTTTTAAAACCAAAGACGGC
The DNA here is from genome assembly GCF_000836215.1 of Papilio polytes. NCBI lineage: Eukaryota > Metazoa > Arthropoda > Insecta > Lepidoptera > Papilionidae > Papilio > Papilio polytes. Next base: position 2,775,752 of record NW_013526359.1, read on the forward strand.
AACCCTCGACAGTGGGCAGGATGGTTATATCTACACTAACATAAGGAGAAAAGATTTGTAATTTTGTGTGTATTAAAATAACTCGAAAACTACTGGGCCGATTTCAAAAATTCTTTCAACATTAAAAAGCTACATCAATGAGAAACATAGACTATATTTTTCATTAACTATTATTTTCATACGGGCGAAGTCGCGAGCAGCTAGTTACTGGCAAAAGGGATTTTGTCAAAAAAAAACAAAAGATGAATTACAATGTAATCATTTTATCTCTTTGTAATATTATCTAAATATCGTCTTTTCAAGTCTGCTTATTAAGTGAATTAAGTTAACGCTGATGTTGCAATTAACAGGCTTTGATTCACGCCGGGTGGATACCAGAGATAACTTGGATGCTACAAAATACCTTCAAAAGCTTCGGGAATACCTCCTAAATTAAATACTTACCCTAAAAGATTAACGAAACAAGTTAACTAAATGAACATGTGAAAATATTTTACATGTTAAAAAAAAAACAATTTCAATAACGAGGAGTTTTTTTTATATCAAGAAATTCAAACGTAAAAGTTGTAGAAGTGTTGTAGAGAAAAATTTATAAACCCTACAAACACGTAATTCTTTAGTAATCAAACTAAACACGCGACTCCGTCAACGTGAAAATAAAAAAAAGTAAGTAGCCTGTGTGTTCTTCCAGACTATCCTGTACATCTGTACCGAATTTCATTGAAATCCGTTCAGCCGTTTAGGCTACAAACTCTAACAAACATCCATCCATCTAAACTTTCGCATTTATAATATTCGTATGAAGTATATTTTGGCGTATGAAACAGTAAGAAAATCTTTAAAAAAACCGACTTCCAAACAAAATACACTAAAAACAAAACAAAATGCACTAAAAACAAAACAAAATATTCTCAAAAAAACAGTACAC
>NW_013526359.1:2778002-2806070 GCF_000836215.1 Papilio polytes
AAAAAAAAAAAAAATAAAAAAAAAAAAAAACATACAGACGAATTGAGTACCTCCTTCTTTTGGGAAGTCGGTCAATAACAAAACTACTGCATATGCACATGAAAGCTGGAAAGTTACATTGTTCTGGTCATTCAATCGATACTGGGTAAATACCCAGGCAGTTGCCTCAATCGGTCTCTATTGTTTTCATCAATACAACTTGACTTTCGACATACTCTATTGCATAGAAATTCTCCAGAAAGAGAAAGGTATACAACATGCATATCAACCTGTAGGAGAGAGGGGGATAGCAAATGTTACTCGTAGATATCTGTCCTCTATCTTAAGTCATTCATTCATCTTTCATTCTCAATGCTGTTCGGTTTCATATTATTATAACAAGATTTGGCTCTTTGATCCATCCCGTGGTATTTAAAAATACAAAAGTAAGCAACTTATTTGTTCTGCCAGACTATGCTCTACATCTATGCCAAATTTCATCGACACCCATTCAGCCGTTTAAGATACCAACTCGATACATCCATCTAAACTTTCGTATTTATAATATTTAGTAAGATTAGTAAGATATATAGTGAAATGAAAAGAGAGGCTTTACAAAACTAACGTTGTTTTATCCTTTAGCAAATGGAAAAAGTTTCCTAATAAGTAATTTAAAGCTCACAAGCCGTACATTCCATACCCCCTGTTCTCATTCGCACATTTGTGAAGGGAAACAATACGGCCGCCATTAACCTCGTTGTGGTTCCCGCTACACTCACATTTTACTTTAAATAAATACCTACGTGAATAACATAGTATATAAAATACTACACGAATGCAGATTTTCGATATAAATTTAGAACTTTGTTTTGTTGAACATCGATATTTTGGTAAGACACAAAATAAATATATAACATCGATGTCTTAAATGAATTAAAAAGATAGTGTCATGTGTGTCATCACTATATTAATCAGTTATTGACTGTTGCTTGCGACTTCGCATTGCATTTAAAAATAATAAAATGTATGCTCTATGCTAGTCACTGATAACGTAGCTTTTTAATAATGAAAGAATTTTTGAAATCGGCACAGTAGTTTTTGAGTTATTACAATATATGCAAAAGTACAAATCTTTCCTTTTTATAATATTAGTATAGATATCTGAATTCACCATCTTAAGCATATCCTCTTTCAAACAAATCATCCATACTCTCTTCGGGTTTTGTCCACCTTTGTAGCCATCCACAATTTTAATAGTTGTTTGTTTATGTGATCCCCGTCTCTACACATTACATGTCCAACACACGTCTATCGCATAACATAAGTATAAAACATTCCATATTTTTAAACAACTTAAACATATCTGTTTTAAACCAGTTCCATTAAATTTGTAATAAATGATAACAAATGGTGCCGGAGGCCTAATTTAAGTCCCTTTCTCTTTATCATCCTTTTCTTATAAGGAGAGGATGGGAAGGGGAAGTGGATTTGACGGTGGAGGAGATGCATAGGAAGGGGAAATATCCTCTTTATGTGCGTCTCCTCCTCCGTCGTATAAGGGTAGGCAACGCATCTGCAATTGCGGATGTCTATGGGCAGCGGTCGCTTCGCCATTTTGGCGGATTCAAGTGGCCGCTTGCTCGTTTGCCACCTTATGTTATAAAGAAAAAAAAAATCTTATAAATATTTAACATCAGAAATAGTTTTATAATAAAGCATCATAAATTAAACATATATACACTGTAATTTTAAACAGCCATGTATTACTTGAAAGTTTTAATGAATACGAACGACCAATAAACATAACTGTGGTAATTCATTATCATTAATACAAGAAACATTACGTTTCCACTGACAATTCCAACAATAATATGAATATTACTGTTTAATTCCAATTCACTGATCTGTATAAATGGGTAGGTGAAATTGATACGTACAGTCATTGAATTCCATGGTGTCTAAATTACAGTATAATCGTCTTGTTCCTAGCAACTTAAACTTTACTTACTTCCTCTTTAAACACATGATTTGAATTACCATTGACCGACCTCTTTTCCTATGCATTATCTAAAGCATCCAATTGGTTATTGTTGCTTTTAACGTATGACACCGTCAAATTCCCTGATTGTACACGAAGAATTTCATCTTATTCTTTATTCTGAAGCAACTCCTTTTGTTATTACCTTACGACTATAAACTTTACATCGTATAACACTCCTCGCAATTTACTTTGTTGTTGCAATATGAATGTTTTATATCGAGTTAATAACATTTTGATTATATATACAAAGTGAAAAATGTTACTGAACCGTTATTCTGAACTAGCTGTTCCCGTGCGGCTTCATCTGCATGAGATTATAAAAAAAAATATTGTATACATTTGTTAAATTCTCAATTGCAAATTTCTAAATTACCAGAACCATAATAACCTCGCTTCCTTAAACAGCAGCTTGTAGTTTATGGTTCCTTTCCCAGATAATGATTTTTTTCCAATTTATTTACCCCTAAGTTATGTTAAACTGTTACGCCCTGTTGGGCGAAAATATATAGCCTAAAGCGTGTCGTAAGTGTAGGGCTTTTTATTAAAGGAAGAATTATACAAAAATATGTTCTGATTGCTGACATCTTACGCCTCGAAGTAGTCTGTGTTTACGCTTTTTTATGTTAGTAGATACTAGTATAGATAATATATTACATGCAACACACGTTATGTGAATGACTGTTTAGACTTACATATAATCTACAGGTAAACCCTAGCGTGTGTGACAAACTTTACAATTCCGTGTAATAAAAACTCGGTTATGCATTTCAAGTGAACTTAACTTATAAACAGACATTGATATGAATATTAGAGTTTAACATACTTTGAACTTTGACTGAAACTTTGAACTTTAAAAGGTTTATATAGTTAACGATGAAGTTCTACTTAACTTCTTTAAGTATACCAAAGTCGTGTAACCTTAAGCATGTTTGTACAATGTCGAAATTCTTTCATAAATTGTATCTTTAATATATCGTCACCTCACACATTGTGATCAATCTTACTAATATTATAAATACGAAAGTTTAGATGAATGATTGTAAGAGTTTGTAGCCTAAACTGCTGAACGGATCTCGATTAAAATTGGCATACACGTAAAGGATAGTCTGGAAGAACACATAGGCTACTTACTTTTGTTTTTTTAGTGCCACGTAGACGGAGTCGCGGGTGAAAGCTAATACAACACAATGTTTGAATACATACATATATTTTGGGCGTGGAATTGCCCAGTCAATATTACATTAAAAGTCACATTAATACTTTAATACTTAAGTAGTTGTATAGACCGTCTCATTTATTTGAACCTTTGGGCATGTCAAACTGAATTTTGACAGCTATCTATTGCCAATATCAATTTTAAAATCCTTGTAGCCTATTTTCATATATCAGACAATACAAACCGCAATAACAACGCGTCTCTTACCGGGCCAGATAAAGTGGTTGCACTATAACCGCATAAAACCGTGTGACTACGTGTGAAATGCGATAAAATCCGTTCACCCGGTTTGCACGATCGTTGACAAGTCGCGCGGCCCGCATTGCAGCGGAACTTGTTACAACTCTACCAAAGTCGACAACCAAGTGCGATATAATGAGACTCGTTTTACAAAGAGTAATGAAGTTTTGAAGATTTATTTTAATTAATTACAATATAACGCTTACATTAAAAATAGGAACGTCATTGAATATACGCATATTATTAAAATATAATTAATTTTGCATACTCATCTCTCATAAGTATTTTGGCATTTAGCAACATTTAGTAAGTACCCTAAGCATTTTTTTTACTTATTACTTCACTAGCATTAGGTTGTGACTCCGCTCGCGTGGAATTAAAAAAAACTCAAGAAAGTTACCTGTTTATTCTTCCAGACTATTCTCTACTTCTATACTTCATCAAAATCTGTTCAACCGTTTAGGTTGCAAACTCCAACAAACATCCATCCATCCATCTAAATTTTCGCATTTATATTATTAAGAAGATTTATATAACATACTTATCTCTCGTAAGTATTTCGACGTTTGGCAAATGTAAGTACTTGAATTTTTTTTTCAAAATTATTGCTTTATTTTAATGTTATTACTGCCAGTGTCTTATCAATAAAAGTAACGCCGTAATGATAGGATATGTAGGTTTTATTTCCAAAGTTAAGCCATATGTTCACCTTTAGACAGCTTTAACAAGTAGCAAAGGGTCACAGTTTGACCGACATAAAAAACCATTTGTATTGTCCAAGGGAAAACAAGTGTTACAATAATATAGATATTTTATTTTAATATACAACCGAAAGCATTAAAGGATATTGTATCTGTTTTGATCTTACTAATGTAAATAAAAATTTAGATGGATGTTTGTTAGAGTTTGTAGCCTAAACAGCTGAACGGATCTCGATGAAATTTGGTATAGATGTAGAGGATAGTCTGGAGGAACACATGGACTAACTTTTAATTTTTTTAATTCCACCCGGATTTAATCACAGGCGAAAGGTTGAAAATTGTCGACGGTTGGAGATTTAACTCTTTTATCGTGACTGTACATGTAGTTGATGTCAGTACAGATTTACAATTTATTTTTCACATTGTCGCAATGTTCTTATTTAGCATTACTCTGTGTGTTATGCGAGGCTTACATTGTCGCATTGTTAAGCCAGGATTTGCCTCAAATCTGACATAAATTTGCTCACGTCTGAATGGGGATTTTTTTATGGATTAACATACCGTGCTTTTGTATTTTTTGTTACATATATTATCTGACATATTTACAATTTTTTATTTAACATGTCTGTAAATATTTAGTTAACGGTGTGTATTTCGTTTTGAGGTATTTTTTCAAACGCGTTTATAAATAAAATACTAACCCTGTTACAAAGTTTTTTGCATGACAAAATAACTCTACATTTATTAAAAACTAACTGTTGCTCGTGACTTTGTCCACGTAAAACTAAAAAATATATAAATAACTATAGCCTATGTTACTCACAGATAAATTACTTTTCTGATGTTAAAAGAATTTTTAAAATCGGCCCAGTAGTTTTTGCGTGAATCAAATACATACAAAAATATAAATCTTTCCTCTTTGTAATAGTAGTATAGATTTGAATTAAATATTACTTACTAGCTTTCACCCGCGACTATGTCCCTAAATTAAAAATAAGTAAGTAGCCTATGTGTTCTTGCAAACTATCCTCTACATCTATGCCAAATTTCATCGAGTATCGTTCAGCAGTTTACGCTACAATCTCTCACAAACATCCATCTAAATTTTCGTATTTATAATCTTTGTGAAATAGTAAAAAAAATTAACATATCTTTTGTTTGGCATAAATTTATCCTCTATCTTATAAAATTAAGTAAAAAATCCAACAGAATATTTGAGTTGGGAACATTGCGGTCGACGTAAGACTTGGTAATTCTGAGAAAACACAGACGCGTTGCGGTGAAGGCTTTTTATTCAGACTGTAGGCAATATTAAAGAGCACTTTGTGAGGATTTTAGATTGAGACTACGCTCTAGATTGTTGCTATTAACTAGAAAATTAAAAAGTAAAGGAACGACAGATAACGTGGTCTTTTATTATCACTGGGAATTATAGTTCAAAAGAGCATAAATACATAACAAAGTTACAAATTTTATTTTTAAACTAGCTGTTACCGTGCGGCTCCAGCCGCATGAAATTACAAACATTTTATTTTATTGTTTACGTTTGTCAAATTATCAATTGCAAATGTTAAAATGACATGACATGACAAACCTTGGCAATCTTGCTTTCTTGATGTTGGCAGCAACTTATGGTCTCTTTCCCACATTAAGGTTTTTATCTAAAATATTTAGCCCCTAAGTTTAATGGCGTGATAATATATATAGCCGAAACCGTGACGTAAGGGTAGGGTTATTTATTAAAAAAAGAATTATTAAAAACTATGCTGTAATTGCTGGCATCTTACGCAACAAACGTCCGCGTGGAATTAAAAAAAAATAAACGTGAGTAGCCTATGTGTTCTTTCAGACTATTTTCTACATCTATACCAAATTTCATCGAAATCCGTTCAGCCGTTTAAGCTACAAACTCTAACAAACATCCATCCATTCATCTAAACTTTCACATTTATAATATTAGTATGATTTTAAGCTAATAGTTTAATAATTCAGAGTATTTCCAGTAATCCATAAATAGGCTATTAGTCGTGTCTAAATAAAATCATTAAGAGTAGGCATACCTTTGACTACACTACCGCAAAAATTGCGATTGTCTTTTGTTTTGTAGCTACTTCAACTGTTTAGTTGCACAACTAAAAATCGCGTAGTATGGTCACCATATAAGTTCATAGGAATCAAAGCGAGAACAAACAGTTGTGCGATAGTTTAGTCAAAGGAGCGCACCTAAATCTCATGTACTTATACCGAAGTATAGAAATCCGTCCACGACACATTCAACATACGACACAGTTTTAACAGTGGTAGTGCCCGCTTTAACATCTTCGCACGAAAGGGCCGGCTCGCCCGGTGTAATACCACGACCACACAGAAGACAGGCGTAAAGTGGAAGCAATTCCGCGTTTCGTCTGATGAGTGTGGTGTCGGAGGCCTAATTTTATTCCCTTTACCTTTCCACTCTTTTCTTAAGAGGAAAGGATGGGATGGAAAAGTGGATTTGATGTTGGAGGAGACGCATAGGAAGGGGAAATAACTTTTTGTGGGTCTCCTCCTCCGTCACTTAAGGGTAGGCAACAAATCTGCAATTGCGGATGTTTATGGGTAGCGATCACTTTCCATTTCGGTGGATACAGGTGGCCGCTTGCTCGTTTGCCATCTTATATTATAAAAAAAAGTTCGTAGCCTAAACTGCTGAACGGATCCCGATGGAATTTAACGTAGTCTGGTCAACGTTTGATCTATTGTGTGAGTTTTACAGAAATCTTCATGTCAATAATGCAATCCAAGTCCCTTGGTTTTACAATAGACGTTAAAGTTTCCATACGTCTGTATAACTCTAATATCCTCAAGACAAAGGCGTACATTACATTACTTTATTACGCTATAAAGGTCGGCTGCCGTGTATCTTCATTTTAATGTTTTTCTTTACATCTACGTATAAAACGTGCGGTGTATCGGACCATAACATTCCCTTAACCTATAATATAGGACCTTTGCATATCCTTAAGTGTTTTGAAGAACAAGGAAGGATAGGAATATTACTTAAAATATTTTTTTAGTCGGCATGGCAACATTTCTAAAATGTGAGATATACCTTCAATGGTGATATCTACATACTCGTATTGTTAGAATTGGCGCAACACTAGATTATCGGCATAAACGTCACATCTCTAAATGACAGCTGTCAATGTCATTACAAGAATGGATACATTCGCGCGCATTCCTGGCGGGACGGCTAGTTCAGTATAGTTCAGTGTTTAAATTAATGTAGCTAATAACAATTATAATTAATCTCGTGAAAGCCGAAAATGGAAAACTATTAAAATATTTGGATTTGGTTTACGAGATTACCGCCATATGGCGTATGAAATCGACTACCATTATTCCGATAGTTGTTTCGGTACGCGGGCTGATAGCGAAGAGCTTCGACCTTCAAGAAGCTCTCGCTAGACAGTTGGATTAAGGGCCCGATTCAAAAGGCGGTTATTTTAGAAACCGCACGAATAGTGAGGAGTTTCCTGTCTCTGCAGTCCTGACCACTGGTTGCTTGAATCATCGGATTCCGCAGCCGGTGGTGCTCTATTTTTATACAACGTATTTTATTTTATTTTTGTATCAAATCTTTTAAAATGTATTATATCGAGAATAAGAAATAAAGATATATGGATTATAATAATTGTTTAAAAATATTCATATTTACTCTACTGGTTATATAAACAAATACTTTCTGCGTTAACAATAACAATTTTCACTTAACCGGAATCCCCGCAGTGCAGTCGGGATAGATTATAACGCTCAAGGGATCCAATGTCTTATAATAGCGTCCACAATTCTACTCAGCATAAGCCGTACCATATTGTTTAATAGGATTTACTTAACAATACCAGATAACAATGTAAGCTGTATTAAGTGATATAAACAAACTTAAAGTACTTGAAGCTGTGATAAACTATAAGGGATAGTTTAAAAGGGAGTACGGACTACCAAGATTGGCTCTCAAAACAGATTAGCACTGCCCTTCACAACAAAGACTAAATACGTTACTAAATGTAAACTGTTATGAATCCTAGCTTATTCCTATGACCTTGTATGTCAGTAATCATACTAATTTATAAATACGAAAGTTTAGAAGGATGGATGTTTGTTAGAGTTTGTAGCCTAAACGGTTGAACGAATTTCGATGAAATTTGGTATAGATGTAGAGGATTGGGAAAGGACATATAGGCTACTCACTTTTGTTAGTTAGTTCAAAATATTGTAGTAAGTAGCGTGCGTTAAAATGTATAGCATTGAATACGTTAGAAGCATGTAACATCAAATATTATTGTCAATTCTATACATTTTTGACTATTCGATCCGATTGCGAATGTCATCATCGAATGTTACGTTGTTTAAGGAGCTATATGTGTTTTTCCAGACAGTTTTCGATCTATACTAAATTTCACTTACGTTGTAAACCATCAATCCAAACATACGGATTTATAACATTAAATCTATACTATTATAATAAAGTGTAAACACACACTTCAGCATACAGCATATTCTTGAATTGTTCTTTTTTTTTAATAAAAAGCCCTACACTTAAGTCACGCTTTAGACTATATATTTTAACGCCATTAAAATTAAGTGGTAAATATTTTAGATAAAAACCCTAATGTGGGGAAAATACCATAAGTTGCTGCTAACATCAAGGAAGCAATTGTCATTGGTGCATTTGAATTTTGACATTTCATGCGGATGAAACCGCACTGAAACAGCTAGTTAGACAATAAAATAGCTGTCCTGGGATTTCTCTATTTTAGGTTATCTAGTCTTCTAAATCTAGATTCACCTAAATGTAGCCTTGTTTAATATCAATAATATACAAAAGTATTTCCTAAAAAATATTCAATTCTTTGCCTGTATAGTGCCAGCAAAAAGTTCGTATGAACCTTCGTAGGCCGCGACCACAGCTGCAATGTTGCGACCAAGTTTTGATATACGATACATTTTATTCCACTTAGAGGATGCTCGTTGTATCATTTTTGTTCAGATAAATTTTGTAGGAGGTATTTTGTTTTTTAAGAAAGTAAACTGAACGTCTTTTATAAGTTTTACCATATTCCTTTAAATAAACATAAATTTTACTAATATTATAAATGCGAAAGTTTCGATGGATGGATGGATGGATGTCTGTTAGAGTTTGTTGCCTAAACGGCTGGACGAATTTCCATGAAAATTGGCGTAGACATAGAGGATAGTCTAGAAGACCATGTAGGCCCACTATTGTTTTTTTTTTTAAATTCTACGCTGCCGGAGTAGCGGGCAAAAGCTAGTGTGTCATAAAAACAAACAAAACACCTGCAAAATATTTACATTTCATGTGAAGTCGAACATGTTCGTCTTGAAAATCGTTTTCATAATGAAAAAAAAACTTTTAAAATCAATCTTTTCTTTCCTCAATAACTTAATAATGAGTAAGATTTTGGAGAAGATGAATTAATAGTTTATTTCAAATTGTCAAAAATAAACGAAAAAGTACCAAACAAACATCAATATCATGTATAGACGATCGTAATCATAGATACAGACACGCACATTGATATTTTTAAAACAGAAATACGTTAGTTTCTGTAGTTTGGTAAATGCAAACATATTTATGCATACTGTACCTACTATATGAGAACCATATTAAGTGTAACTTCTTACAAGATATCATAAAAGTTAAGAAATATAAAACGCCCAGATATAACTTGGACCACACCCAAAGTCTCCTTTATATGGAGCGTTCGGGAGCGTATGTTCCCGCTGTTACTCCAGTACTTATGCAGATGCCGCCGTTTACTCGGAATTTAATGTTTTTACTTGAGTGTGGTCGAACGGTTGTTAACATTTAATTCTCTTAACATTTTCCATATTCCCTAAACACTTTAATGTTATTTGAATAAGACAGTTGCTGCGTTTTATTATTTAATGCATTAACAAAAAGTTAATTTCGTAATACTAGTGTCACCAAATTTAAATCAAAATAGGGACAATCTATTTACATGTATGAGTTTTTTTAAAAAAAAAAACATGCTTGTCCTTAAAAGTTATGTCTAAAAATCATTTTCACTTCCAGCTATTTTAAAAATACCTATTGAAAAGTCATGCAGAAACATAAAATTACTGGTTTTTCACAGAACATTATGTAGAAGATTGTGTTATCAGGTTTAAAAAAAACTATTCTTCAATTTTAAAGACAATTTATATGCAACTTAAGTAAGCACTATCTATTTTAACTTCAAGCCGTCGCGTCTTGCATTTTGAAGCATTAATTATTTCGAGTGATCGATTCTCATGTCCCCGCTACAGATAGAAATAGTTTATCTTATAATTCCATTAATACCTAAATTTAGGATCTAAGTAATGTCATTAATATTAACTGTTTACATTGTAATAAGCTACAAAAGTAGAGGAAGACCGAAGAAAGGAATGGATGGATTGTGTAAAAGAGGATATGCGTAAGAAAGGAGTGGAGATATGACGGCTGATAGAAATGTATGGAAAGCAGCAGAATGACGATGGCAAGTTGATGATGATGAGGAATTGTAACTGAACAGTTCGACTCTTCAGTTATAATTTCTAGTTAAAACTAAACTCCTGTCACTACAGAATTGCGAAATAAAATAGTTTTTTTTTATATAATGTAAGGTGGCAAACAAGCAAGTGGACACCTGAATCCACCGAAATGGAAAGCGACCGCTGCCCATAAACTTTCGCAATTGCAGATGCGTTACCTACCCTTATACGACGGAGGAGGAGACGTACATAAAGATTACATTTCCCCTTCCTATGCGTCTTCTTCACCGTCAAATCCACTCTTCCTTCCCATCCTTTCCTCTTAAGAAAGGAAAGGGTGGTAAAGAGAATGTGACTTAAATTAGGCCTCCGGCACCACACTCATCAGACGAAACGCAGAATTGCTTCCACTTCACACCTGTTTTTTGTGTGGTAGTGGTATTACATCGGCTGAGCCGACCCTGCAGTGCTAAGATGTTAAAGCGGGCACTACCACTGTTGTTAGATACATACATATGTATGTACATACACATGTTTAAGTTGAATGTTTGATACACTGTCTAAGTTATTATTTTAAAATAAATAACTCCATATCAAAGAGAAATTTCCTTACACAAAATAGGTTAATATATTTCCGTGAACACGTGCACGATATATCATTTGTTCGTACGATGCCCTTCAGCCGTGACCCCGCAGGACCGGAAACTTTATTAGTTTACCGCATGTGTTCTCTATCACAAACCTAATTATATAGCTTGTTTATACATTTCAAAAATACTTACTTCAATATAAATATCGGGTAACACAAAAATACGTTGAAAAGGCGATTAATAAAGTCCATAGATTTTATTTCTAATTAGCTTTCGACCGCGACTCTGTCAGCGTAGGATTCAAAAATAACGAAAGTGAGTAGCCTATGTGTTCTTCCAGACTATTCTGTAATCCTTTCAGCCGTTTAAGCTACAAACTCTAACATTCATCCATCTAAACTTTCACATTTATAATATTAGTATGATTTTCAAATATTACGAAATTAACAAATTCTTTTGTCTATATTTGAAATGCTTAAAATAGTTATCAAACAGAGAAAAAAAATTGTATAGTCCATAGGCTTTTCGGAACCTTAACGTAATCTTAAGGTGCCGACAGACCGATGTTCCACTCTGTAACGTTACGTCACGAGCATTGATAGGCAGTACATAATGTTACTGTATCAACACTCGCCATAATTTAACTAAGATCAGTAACTCTTAGTAACAATAACAAAACACTCGAAAAAAAAACATCAATTACAATCTCATATTTACATGACAAAACATCACACACGTTATATCGTAATAAAGAATACAAAAGCGTAGACCACCACGAAAGGCGTAGCGCTACGAAACGCGTTGTGCTACGAAACGCGTAGCCTGCATCGAGTAAATAACTCATTAAACAACGAACAACCGAAAGTCACGCGAACATTAACCACCAGTTAAACCCCTCTCTATAATTTCTCTCATATTTCTATTCAGACTACGAGAATTGAATAATGAAAGTTTTCTATTGTGTATTAAGTGGAGTTAATTTACATTCACATGTGAATGGGAGTCTAATTGCTTTGGAAGGAAATTAAATAATAGGATAGAAGGTAGTACAGCACTCTACAACGCATGTATTTATCTATCCATCTTTATTTACCTGTCGGAAATAGACCGTGAAAACCACAGACATCAAATTATGAAAAATATACATAGAAATATGAATAAAGTCTACATCTTAGATCTTTCAGTTTTAACTAAACAATCGAAATGTTCAGTGAAAACGATGCTTGTCAGTTAGAACCTAGAGTATGATGTGAACTTTATGATACACAAGCTTTCGCTCGCGACTCCGTCCGAAGAAAAAAGAAAATACCTGTGTGTTTCACCAGACTATCCTCTACATCTTTACCAAATTTCATCGAGATCCGTTCAGCCGTTTAGGCTACAAACTCTAACAAACATCCATCCAGCCAAACTTTCGCATTTATAATATTAGTAAGAAGTAAGATTTGTCAGTACAATAGTGCATAGGATTTCCTTAAAATGTGTCTTGTTTTATATTTTGTATTTCGAATGAACTTGATATTACAGGATGTTTAAAAATTGTGTAGTAATTTTTTGTTGATTTGTCTAATTGATGTCTAGTTACTGAATGGGTAGTCTTTTACAAAAATCCATTGCTGTAAGCTACCATAAAAATGTAAGTTAAAAAGGTGTTGAAAAAATTTCTATGAATGGAAGAGTTCTATTGTAACATGTCAGTTGGTGAAATATTAATGAAAACGCCGCAATGCGGTCATTTTTCAAGGTCATTGTTAGAAGAGATTTAATCTTAACGTATAACGTAAATTCACCTTCTTTTGTATCGGAAAATCTTGCAAGATGATTGACAGCGAAAAGACAGGTTTACGTGAGATTTTAACTCATTAAAAACCACACGATGACCATCTTCAAGCGATTGCAAAGGTGCAAGCATCTCCAATGAAACGTACAATGCAAGAAGTAAAAAGAAAAATCATCTGAAACATGATTTCTGTACATTCTTACTTCTTACATTATCCTTCTCGGAGAACCGTAGTTTCAGTAACAAATAAAAGATATGGAAATAAGATTTTTACATAATACAACATGTATAAAACGTGCTAGAAACTAAAACAAGCGCTATATTTTCTAACAATTCTCAACTCTAAACAAACTTCCATTCGTACGAGTACACAAAAGAAAAGCGTTCTTTGAAATTAACGTAGGCAACTTTTCTATTCTGTTTCAATTTTCTGCATGACTTCAATCATTGGTTACTTTCGAGGAAATGTAACTGATTCATGTAAATGTAAACGTAGAAATAACATCTATTGTCTCGGTTAACATTCAAACAATTTAAGAGGTTTTTTTTTTATAACATAAGGTGGCAAACGAGCAAGCGGCCACCTGAAATCGCCAAAATGGCGAAGCGACCGCTGCCCATAGACATCCGCAATTGAAGATGCGTTGCCTACCCTTATACGACGGAGGAGGAGACGCACATAAAGAGGATATCTCGCCTTCTTATGCTTCTCCTCCACCGTCAAATCCACTTCCTCTTCTCAACCTCTCAAAAGAAAAGGGTGGTAAAGAGAAAGGGACTTAAATTAGGCCTTCGGCACCACACTCATCAGACGAAACACGGAATTGCTTCCATTTCACGCATGTCTTCTGTGTGGTCGTGGTATTACTGGGGGCGTGCCGACCCATTCGTGCTAAGATGTTAAAGCGGGCACTACCACTGGTATTTTTCGATGAACAAAGACAAGCAAGTTTATTGAGAAAATTGATGGACAGTTTCAACAAATTGATCAATATAAGACCAATCATTTTAAAGGCTTTATTACTAATATTATAAATGCGAAAGTTAAGATGGATGGATGTTTGTTAGATTTTTATAGCCTAAACGGATCTCGATTAAATTTGGCATAGATGTAGAGGGTAGTCTGAAAAAACACATTGGCTACTTACTTTTCTTTTAATTCCACGCGGACGGACTCGCGGGCAAAACCTAGTTTATTTTAATTAAACTAAAACATTGTAAGCAATTTGTTAAATTCCATAAAATTTTTTACACAGCTTGATTTAAAGGAAAAAAGCTCATATTACATTCAAAAGCAGCAGGAAATAAAATACTGCAATATAAAATTCAACTACGAAATTCATTTTAAACTTAATAAATGTGAAAGATAAAAAAAATATAACATAAGCGGTTAACGTTATGTTCATTTAGAGCATATTGTAAGCAATTTTCTTTCAGGTAAACTCACAAATGAATTACGAGAAATGAATTTTATGCAGCACAAAGCTGCGCTAATGAGCCAGCATGAATAAACGCTCTAAACAGCATGTATGCTTTCAAATGTATACTCACGCGGTGCATGCTTCTTTTAATCATGAACGGGGTATGTGCAGTTTTATTGTGCAATAATACATCACTATTTTTACTGTGAAAAAATTAAAGTAATTAAATTATTACTATTGACAAAACATCCAAATAATGCTAAGTATATAAAAATGCATAAACAGTACAAAATAACTGTAATTTACTTTAAGTTGTTATAGTTTTTTTTCTATTACAAATTGACAAAGGAGCAAGCGGCCATATGAATTCAATTCAAAAACATTGGCAATCTTGAATTTACGCATAGAAATAGGATATTGTTCATTCGTATGCGTCCTTTCCACCATTAAATCCATTACTCATTCCCGTCCTTTCTTAATAATAAAGGATAGGGTGGAAAAGAGGGCTAAAATTAGGCTTCCTGCACACAGTCATGAGATGAAACGCGGTCGTGATGCACTAGCCGATCTGTTCTTGAAATAAAGTTTATGCAGACTGTACCACTGTTCAAAATTAAACAAAGATAAAATTTTACACCGGTAACTTTTAAAATTGTCACTTTATATAATACTAGCTGTTGCCCGCGACTTCGTCCGCATGATATTCGAAAACATAAGAACTATATAAATAACAAAAACAATAAGATTTGTTGAACCGTTGCAGAATGATCTAGTAAACATTAAAAAACTAAAAACTGTGTTCTTCCAGACTATGTTCTAAACCTGTGCCAAATTCAATGGAGATCCATTCAGCCGTATAGGCTACAAACGCTAACAAACAAACATCCATCCATCCATCGTAACTTTCGCATGTGTAATATTTATATGATATATGATTTGCGTGTTACATAAAAATCTTTAAAGATTTTCAATCTCGTTAGTAAATATCCGTTTAAATTCTCCCGACAAACTGAGGAATAAAAGCAAAACCTAATTGATGTTAGCAACATTATCATGATAAATTTAACCTCCAGCGTCCAGCGAGAATTATACACCGCGTATGACATCCCGCTAACAAGGGTCATCGGGGAAATTACTTTAAGAGTACAATATTATAGCCTCAAAGCTTCGTTGTTTGAACTAAATATTTCCATGTAATACATACTAGCTTTTGCCACAATCTAGTCTATGTTACTCAATGACAATGTAGCTTTTTTTTATAACATAAGGTGGCAAACGAGCAAGCGGCCACCTGAATCCGCCAAAATGGCGAAGCGACCGCTGCTCATAGACATCCGCGATCGCAGATGCGTTGCCTAACCCTTATCCGACGGAGGAAGAGACGCACATAAAGAGGATATTGCCCCTTCCTATGTTCCTCCACTATCAAATCCACTTCCCCTTCCCAATCTCTCCTTATAAGAAAAGGGTGGAAAGGGAAAGGGACTAAAATTAGGCCTCCGGCACCACACTCATCAGACAAAACAGAATTGCTTCTATTTCACGCCTGTCTTCTGTGTGGTCGTGGTATTACACCGGGCGTGCCGGCCTATTCATGCTAAGATGTCAAAGCGGGTACTACCACTGTTAGCTTTTTAATGGTAAAATATTTTTTTTAAATCGGTCTCGTTGTGTATGAGTGTATACGTTGCATGTAACAGAAGTATTATTATGTGAAAGAAATATTTAAGAAGGTAGTGAAAGCTGATATAACGACTGAATACATTTTTAAACTCTCTGTAGATAGCTAGTTATCTTACTAATATTATAAATGCGTTTTTAGCCTAGTGCTGATCGGATCTCGATAAATTTTAGTACAGATGTAGAACATAGTATGTAAGAACACATAGGTATACTTTTTTTTAATTCAGCGCGAACGGATTCGCGGGCAAAAATACTTTATATTTTAGGTAACAATAAGAAGGTAATGCGGGTTATATAGCTCCGCAAATAAAACTCCTTCCCAACGACCCAATCACGAATAATATCCAAGAGGAATCCAGATACGCAGAGATACCTCTGTAATGTTGTGCTCGGTTGATTGTGGCCTTTTTTTTCGCCTCTCTGAACTTGAACAAACGGTAATTTAGGTTACTTACATTCCTTTCATTGGCTCCTCAGATCTTACAGAGAATAAAGAAATTCGTTTGTTTTAGAATAGTAAATAATGTTGTTTTTCTTTAAGAATAGATTATGTATAAATTAAATAAACACACTGGTTATAGTGCAAACCAATATAAATTTTCAAACGGGTTCGCAAAGGTTCAACATTGATACGAAAATATGGTTCCTTGTGATACATCTAAAATACAAATATTTTATTGGTAATAGTGAATAACAGGTCATTAGTTAAAAAAAATATACAGATATTCTTAAAAAAACTGTACATAGTCACATTAAGCAAATCATTGTAGCAAAAAAACTCCTCGACACTATAGAGGACTTTCTGGATTACCCAGGACTTGTTTATTTCTAAATGACGCGACATTATAAATCTTTAAAATAATCAGTATTTATTTACTATGTTATACAAGTAATATACACATAAATCTTCCTCTTGAATCACTCTATCTATTAAAACTGCATCAACATCTGTTGCGTAGTTTTAAAGATCTAAGCATACATAGGGACAGCGGGAAGCGACTTTGTTTTATACGTAGTGATTTATGTGCTACAAATGATTACAACCTATGTTCTCCTAAAAAATCTTAAAGATCGAGAATAACTAATAGCGCCGTCAACAATTTATGATGCTGGCAATCTTACTAATGTTATAAATGCGAAAGTTTAGATGGATGGATGGATGTTAGAGTTTGTAGTCTAAACGGCTGAACGGATCTCGATGAAATTTGGCATTGATGTAGAGTATGGTCTGGAAGAACACATAGGCAACTTAGTTTTTTTTTAATTCCACGCGGACTGAGTCGGGGGCGAAAGCTAGTCTTCTAAAAATTGATTAACTACAAACACCTTTTGTGTTCTTTAATTTTTTGTTAATCGTTTTATGATTGGTTACATCGATCATATTTAAGCGCCGCCAGACCGCGGACGGAACTTCGCGCATTTGTCTACGTCACAAACTTTCCAAACACTCTTAACATCAATTTTACCGGAAGAAAAGAACAGAAAAAGTCGCAATGCATTCGGAAACCTTTGACTTTTAAGAGGCAGGACTTGTCAAGCGGTGGCATTCACCTCTGTCAAATAACTTAATTGTGTGTAAAATTGATTGTGTATGCCTTGATAAAGATATTTCTACGTGTCGTGAAATAGTGGAATTCATTTAGTACATTTCTACGACTAGTCCATTTTTCTATAGTCAAAGATTTAAGTCACTACAATGTCTGGCGGGTCGCCAGCCTGCTGTCTACATATTTTAGAGTCCTACAGCCTGAATTCCGCATCACGTATCAAATGTAAACTAGATTCTCTTTGAGACCTGCCAAAAACCAAACAGTTTACTATCGTTAGCGAAATGAATGAAATTCGGATTAAAAAGCACAAAAAAATTATTTGGTTCTCATTAGGAAATATGGAATTTAGATCTAAATTTGTAAAGTTTTCAGAAACAGAGAGAAATCGATTTTAAATTTTAAAACGATTTAGTTTGCAATTTCTTCCGGAAAACAAAATAAAAATATTTTCTATTCTACGAAACTATAGTTAAATTAATAACAGAAATAACTTTGGTCAGTTCCAACGTTAACATTGTTATTTGAATATTTCAACAAAGCCCGACTTTGGTAAGAAATGCCGTGAAAATGTTGTTAATTATAAATGCATTACCTGGCCTCAGTCAAAGTTTACATTGTTAGTGTGAGGTCATTAAAAGTTTCTCTCTTATTATTTCTTACAATAACGAGAGTTGATAAATAAATAAAATGTTACGGAGAATTCGTACATTTGAATCAAATGATTTACACTAAAGTGCAGAAATAGGGATTGAAACATGAGGTACAAAAAATGTCAAAGATTAGACAGACTTGTTAGTCATTCTAATCTTTGACAATGTCTAATCTTTGACAAAGATTAGACATTGTCAAAGATTATTTATATCTGATCTTTGTCAAAGATTAGATAGACTTGTTAGTCTGCCTAATCTTTGACAATTTAGTAGCAGTAAGAATAAATAGTAAACAAGTAAGTACATGTCATAGTACGCAAAACCATGAATGAAAAGACGCTTTTCTTTAAAATCGTCAAAACATTTAAGCACAGTAACAATAGGACGGTTGTATGTAACAAATACAACGCAAAATCCTACAACAAATTGAATCATTTTATATGTTGACTAAGCAATCATTCAGAGACAGTATTCATGTACCAGCAAGTGTGCAAAAAATCAATATATTCGAACATCTCAGCGGAATCTTGATAAACTGGCGCGTTGCCAAAACGTTTTACATTTAGAGCCAATCTACAAATACTATATCTAGAGAGACCTTTTGCTTTTATTTTATAAATGAATGTGCTACTGAGATTTTTAAATGCTTGGCTGTAATAATCATTATGTCATAAAAAGAAAAAAAAAGTAAATAAAAACGCAATAAAAAAGGTGCTTAGTTATTAATGCATTTAATGGTAAATCTAGTAGTTATATAAAACAGTAGTGAAGTAGTATCAAAGAATTATAGGTACAAAAATATATGTAGGTAATTATTGTCAAGTATTAACTAACCAATGTCATGTGAATTTAATACAATAAATCCACGAAATTATCTGCATGTTACTTATTGTATTTGTGTTAAAATGTGTCATAATTATGTCCTGTTGGTTTATCTTAATAAATAAATAAATAAACCTTACCAACGATAATAACCGCCTTAATTATGGTATTTATAAGCAGTAATTTGAAATGCAAATTTCTTCTAAATTATCAAGCCAGTGTTATAAAATAATCTTACTAATATTATAAATGCGAAAGTTTAGATGGATGGATGTTTGTTAGCGTTTGTAGCCTAAACGGCTGAACGGATCTCCATGACATTTGGCACAGGTTAAGGGCATAGTCTGGAAGAACACATAGGCTACTTTTTATCCCGGGAATAGTTACGGTTCTCGTGGGATTCATTAATTTAGTTTTTTAATGTTTATTCGATCATTCTGCAACGGTTCAATATATCTTATTGAAATTTGGCACAGATATAAAACAAAGTCTGGAGTACACATGGGATAAGGTTCATCCCCGAGAAATGTCCGGTTCCCGAGGGATACGTAGCTTTTTGTAATTTATATAGTTCGTATGTTTTCTAACACCACGCGGACGAAGTCTCGGGCAACATCTCGTATTATAATAAATGTGTACTACATAATTTGACGTCGAGTGTAACATTACGTTAAGATTTAATTCCTCAATACAAATTTTCTTACATTCTATTTCCTTGTAAACTAGAATTTTTTTGTACAACGATGCAGGTGTCCTCGACCTAAAAACCGTGCGTTCAGATAACCTTTTCGATCACAGCTTTATTTCTTGTGTAAACGCTGCGTACGAAACTCGCGTGTCAAACGGAACCTTCCCCATATTACTTATACCAATGAAAACATAATCTCGCCCTATTATCGCTTTGAATTATATTATCCAACTTATTACCTCGATGAAAATCAAATATTTGAGGTTAAGGATTTTCATATTTACTCGGTAAAATTTTTTCGCTTAGACGTTTAAGTTCTAAGCTACCACGATAAACTTAAGTTTCCACTACCGTAAGACTTGTACAGTCAGCTGCATATATATGTACAAAACTACTTTTTGCTCGCGACTCCGTCCGCGTTAAATTAAATTGACGAAAGTGTGCCTATGTGTTCTTCCAGACTATCCTCGATATCTAAATTCTCTAACAAAAAAAAACCTACAAACTCTAACAAACATTCGTCAATTTATGTTAAACTTTCGCATTTATCATACTAATATTATAAACTAGCTTTCGCCCACGACTCCGTTCGCGTGAAATTAAAAAAAAAACAAAAGTGATTAGCCTATGTGTTCTTCCAGACTTTCCTCTACATCTATACCAAATTTCATCGTAATCCGTTCAACCGTTTAGGTTATAAACTCTAACAAACATCCATCCATCCATCCATCCATCGAAACTTTCGCAATTATGATATTAGTATGATGTAAAAGTTTAGATGGATGGAAGAATGTTTGTTAGAGTTTGTACCCTAAACGGCTGAATGCATTTCGATGAAATTTGGTATAGATGTAGAAGATAGTCTAGAGGAACACATAGGATACTCACTTTTGTTTTTTTTTTCCACGCAGACGGAGTCGCGGGCGAAAGCTAGTAATAGTAAGATTACAAAATGTTAGATTCTAGTATGGGCATAAATATGTACGGCTTTATCTGTCAATAACGTATTTATGTTCAAAAGCATACGGACAGTCACGCACATATATGTTTGTGAAACAGAAAACGAATAGAAGATTCTGTAGCATTTTAAATGTAACCATACTTATGCAGGTGACTGTACAAGAACAAATTCACATCAAAAGAACAATACGTTTTTGTTCAAGCGTATTGTCAGTTTAAATTCATATTAAAACGAATCTATAGCAGCGAGAACATTGAGCAATAAATTCTCGATAAGAATTAAATTCTTGTTTTGTGATAAAATAAAACAAAAGCCGATCGTCCAGGAATTTTCGTCTTTGGTTTCGATACGAAATGTACTCGTATTTTTTTTAAAATTCAGGTATTTCGAAATATTTTGCTTTTAAATATTACAATTGTAATTTAGTTTGTCAAATAAGAAAGGCGAGTATATATTCTTGTATATTATGCCATGAAAGATTACTGTAAATGTATAATCCATAGATGACAACCACTATTTTGAATGGTCGATGTGATCCTGAAAATGTTGAATAAATATTAAAAAATTGTGATGAGATTTAAAAAAAAAACAAGTATTTTACCACCACATATTTGCATTTCATATACTAATTATTCTCTAATATCTTTTTTTCTAAGAGCAAACCATTTGCGGCACCTGTTTACTTTAACGGCGTTTCACTTTAACGGCGGAGGCCGGCTTTTATTTAACTTCTTTGCCCCTCGACCCCCTCCCCTACCCCAACATTAACCTGAGTGCTGCTGATCTTATTATTTGTTCTTCAACTTTCCTTCGAGAGAAGTTAAAAAAAATAAACTCGGAAATAAAATAGGTATAAAACAAGCAAGGATCAAGTTGTTTGAAAAGACTTATTTAAGTTGGACGTGTTTTTTGCGTCTACAATTTGTTGCGATTTTAAAATGAACCTATTTATGCCATCGTAGTTGCCTTCATTATCACCAGCTCATTATAATCCCCACCAAGGGGCTCGGAGCCTACCTTAAGTAAGGGTGACTAGGCCTTAGTCAACCACGCTGGCCCACTGCGGGTTGACTTCACACATATCTTTATTAATTTCTTCGCCGATATGTGCAGGTTGCATCATGATGTTTTCCTTCACCGTAAGAACATCGGGTAAATTATGTACATATGGAATATTCGAAAAATCAAAAATCACATTGGTACAGCGGGTTTCTAACCCAAGACCTGTTTATTGAATTTTTTAGTAATGTAGTAATTTTAAACTAGGCTAGAATTTGTGATTAAAACTGTGATACTAAAGTTAGGAATCTCTGTAAATAAAATTTCTTATGAAAAAACTATTACACCCGAACCCCAGGTCCTTGAGTTCTTGTATGTCAGGGGAACGACGAGGGCGGCAAAAAGGCCGCCCAAAAAAAACAAAAAAACCCAAGACCTGTAGATTACAAGACAAGTGCTTAAACTACTGAACCACCGACGCTCCCAAGTAGTAGTTGCCATAGGAGAATTTAATCCGATTTATTAATTCCAATCTGTATTATGTGACGACCTTAGTCATAGGAGTCTATGTGTTAGTAAGGTTCTAACAAAGGTTTTTCCTGTCCCTTATTTGAAATATTCTTTAGAAGTTGCTCTTTTCTATGGAGTTGAAACCTATCGTTGAAGTTAAATTAAGATTATGATACGCTAGCTTCTGATGCCCTTGCCTTTGTCCACGTGAAATTAAAAAACCAAAAGTAGCCTATGTGTTCTTCCAGACGCTCTAAATGAATGCCAAATTTCAACGAGATCCACTCAGCAGTTTCGCCTAAAACTCTAACAAACAACCAAACATCTATCTAAAGTTTCGCATTTATAATATTAGTAATCGCAACATATAAATTATGATACACATGTATCTGTTCACTCTCATAAAATTCGATACAACTAATACAGATCAAACATCTCTATTTTTTAACCGATTCTTCGTTGAAATACCAAAAAAAATCAGGACATTTCGACGTTAACCTCTTGACACCGATTACAAGCTCGTTAAATTCCTACCTTCGTACCGCCGATGCTTTGTTGAAATCCGACACAGAAAATAACGTTAATTATTTTGCATTGTTACGACTTCGTACATACGCATGAAAGGTACAGTACAAAGAAACGGAATGAAACGAAAGCTTGTAAAAGCGAAATTGCTTTACAAGATACTACGAAGGTAGCTTTCTATTAGTCTGTCTACAATTGTTTTTTTTAGCAATGAAAATACAAACTTTTGTTACAATGGAAATCGAAAATTGATTTAGAAGATTTTACCTTAAAAGTGCCGATAGATGGCACTTTTGTTAAGATTTTAAATTTTCAAAGAGAACAAAAAATGTAACGTACTCGTATCGCGAATGTGAGTGTATTTTTATGTATATGTTTATATAAATTCCATCATAACGGCCTAAAGAATAAGGTGTAATTTTATTCATCTCCACCGAAGTGTCATTGAACACAAAACACCTACAGTGGACATTAGATACCTCAAAAAAAAATTGAGTGTGAATATCGCTCCCTGTAAATTTTCTAAAATATCACTTACATACGTAATTTCCAAAATGGCCACTATCAAGTGAGCCCGCTTGACTTTGCTCGTGTTCGTGAAATACCAGACAATCGCTTTGACATGCGATGTGGAATCTCATTGTAGGGGCATCGAGTCCTTTGTACTCGAAGTTTATATGATTGAAAATACATTTTAGTTCCACATTTGAAATATTTACAATTACTTTTTAAATACCAGAAAAAAACATTACCTAATGATGTTGATGTAAAAATGTTTGATGTATGTACTAGCTGTTGCTCGCGATTTTGTCTGCGTGAAATTTTACAAAAGTAGCCTTTTGTTGAAAGAACTTTTGAAATCGGTGCAGTATCTTTCGAGTTAATTCAATATATACAAAAATATAAATCTTTCCTTTCAATATTATTAGTATACTAAAATACAATAACGTTTTTCTACAAGTTATTCAGCAGCGAATAATCACCTTTTGTTCTTGAATATTGTAACAACAAAGATTTTTATGTGACAGTTAAGTGAAGAACATCTGAAGATGTGAACTCTTAGTAAAATGGCTTCCCTCGAGATATTCAGTTGATGGATTACATCCAGCGCATTTTATACTGTAACTTCTATTTCAAAACTGTTATGTGTTCGTTTCTACAAACAAAAGACGTAATGTGTTTGATATAAAATCAAAGATACCTATTTTAATACATGCTATTAATTTACTATTAGATTGATACATTTTTGAATCTGTAGTACCCGGCTTTAATTTAAAAAAAAAAAACACCAAATTAATGAATATTAAAAAGTAGTAGAGAATCCAATTAAATATCATTATTCAAATGACTAATAAGCAAAAGATTGAAATATTATTAAATTGTCTATAAAATGCTTTGATTATATAACAGGAAAAAAATTCCTATAATATTTTTCTCTTCTCCTAGTCAAAGCTATCACATCGCAAAGGTACTCCAGCTATATTTGAAGGCTCGTAACAATTTATGGCTGACCCCAGGCCCTTGGAAAGCACTTAAAATACATTCAACTCTCGTCCCACGTTTGATCATGAATTCTATACTACAGGTCTATTACATTATAGCAAATAATCCTGAAAAAATTCGTGAAGCAATTAAGAGAAAACATAATCAATACAAAAGTTTGTAGTTATACTTCTAGAATGCTTCTACTCTTTGAACATACACGTCGGTAAAACAGTCCGAGTTATAAACGTAGAACTTTCGATACCAATAGATGGCGCTATTATAAATAGATTATAAAACATACTGTTCCTCATATAATATTTATTGTATCTGTTATACTAGATATACGGATAATATTCCAATACAGTAATTAGATCTTGATACGGCGTATTGTTAGCTGTATGTTTGGATTCCAATCGTAATTGAATTACAGATCTATTATACCTATGTCAATGTCATAAGATCGGTCGTCGGATCGATCGGATTTCTTTGATATGGATCATATAAAATACTGTGAAGGTAAAAATAACGTAATCGATATATTTAGATAATACAGGCAGTATCGGGTACTGTTAGGGCGAGGAGATAGGTCCGCCCAGGGCGTCGAACAGAAAAGGGCGTCACAGATACGTACATCACGGGCGCCAATTGTTATATAGTTAGTAATACAGTTAGGGGGCGTCGGAGGAATATCGCCCAGGGCGCCCTGGTCGCAGGCATCTAAGTTACGTTTAATACAGATTAAAAAGCCATCCAGTCATTCACTTTAACTGCTCGTGCGGCCATAATTTGGTACAAAGATAAATTTAATGTGTCGTGAAAGGTTTCAGTGATAAGAAATTAACGACTTAAATTCGTGTATTTTATTTAAAGGGCGTTTTTAAGTTCAAATGAAAATCAACACGATCTTATTTCGAATCAAAGCTAAGTAAGGTAAACTAAATAATCTATATCTATACTATTATAATAAAGCGTAAACACACACTTCTTTGTTGCCTAAGATGTCAGCAATTACAGCATATTTTTTAATAATTCTTTTTTTAATAAAAGCCCTACACTTACCTCATGCTTTAGGCTATATATTTTCACGCCATTAAACTTAGGGGGTAAATATTTTAGATAAAAATCCTAATGTGGGAAAGAGACCATAAGTTGTTCCCAACATCAAGGAAGCAAGCAAATCATGTCATGTCATTTTGACATTAGTAATTGATAATTTGACAAATGTAAACAATTAAATAAAATTTTCATAATTTCATGCGGATGAAGTCGCACGGAAACTGCTAGTAGAGATTACAAAAGTAACAAAGAGCATTGTCGAAATGAAACAAACAGATAAACCATACAAAATGACACTCTGTTTTAAACTTCGAACAACAAAGAAACCTTCTTTAATTTTTTTTGTTAATATAAGGTGGTAAACGAGCAAGCGGCCACTTGAATCCACCGAAATGGAAAGCGACCGCTACCCATAAACATCCGCAAGTGCAGATGCGTTGCCTACCCTTCATTGACGGAGGAGAAGATGCACATAAAGAGGACATTTTTCACTTGTCAAATCCACTTTTCCTTCCCATTCTTTCCTCTTAAGAAAAGGGAGGAAAGGAAAAGGGACTAAAATTAGGCAAATAGACTGAAACCTTGATAGGAATCTAGAAGGTCAATAAATTCGAACCTGACCATTGCATTCATTTGTTTCTATACATTATCCTTCAAAATCCTTTAACACAATGTGTTAACTCATTTCATTAAATGTAACAATCTCGCGAACGAAAGTAATTCCAGTAAATTGTATACAAGCAATAACTGAGATAAGGTTCCGCACAAACACGAGACGACCGTCTTTATGACGTGTAAAATGTTTATTTTCTACGAACGACAGCCAATCACTGAATAATGATTACAATGAACACGCGCACTGTTTACTCGATAAAAGGAGGTATTTACCTTATATACTAGCTTTCGACCGCGACTCTGTCTGCGTGGAATTAAAAGAAAACAAAAGTGAGTAGTCTATGTGTTTTTCAAGACTATCCTCTACATCTATACCAGATTTCAGATCCGTTTAGTCGTTTAGGCTACAAACTAACATCCATCCATCCATCCATTTAAACTTTCGCATTTTTAATATTAGTATGATTATCCTTATCAAATACTAGCTGTTTTTTGCGACTTGGTCTGCGTGAAATTAAAAAAAATATAGCCCGTGTTACTCCATTACAAAGAAGGTTTTAATAGTGAAAGTTTTTTAAATCGGCCCTGTAGTTTTTGGATTATTTTTCATGCAAAATACAAATCGTTCCTCTTAAGTATGAAGAGATATTCATCATTTTCATGTTTGTATTACGATCCTGTTAAATCAGAAATTAATTATAACATAACTAGCTTTCGCCCGCGACTTCATCCGCGTGGAGTTAAAAAAAAAACAAAAGTTAGTAGCCTATGTGTTCTTCCAGACTATCCTCTACATGGATTTATATTAGTAAGATGTAAGATGATATCTATAAAACATTATATTTACGTCTAAAATTAACGATACACCTAAGAAATTAATAAAAAACAATCAAATACATTTAGCAACATTTTTTTTTATAACATAAGATGGCAAACGAGCAAGCGGCCACCTGAATCCACCAGAATGGCGAAGCGACCGCTGCCCATAGACATCTGCAATTGCAGATGCGTCGCCTACCCTTATCCGACGGAGGAGGAGACGCACATAAAGAGGATATTTCCTCTTCCTATGCATCTCCTCCATCGTCAAATCCACTTCCCCTTCCCATCCTCTTATAAGAAAAGGGTAGTAAAGAGAAAGGGACTTAAATTAGGGCCTCCGGCACCACACTCATCAGACGAAACACGGTATTGATTCCATTTCACGCCTGTCTTCTGTGTGGTCGTGGTATTACACCGGGCGTGCCGGCCCTGCAGTACTAAGATATTAAAGCGGGCACTACCACTGTTATTGGTATTCCTATACTGGTATTGTTATTTCCTATACAAAATCTGTACTATATTGTAAACAACTTTCGTTAATAAATTCCGAGGTGAGCGGCGCGCCGCGAGATTGCTTAGCGGTTAACAAAGGAACACGAGCACTTACTGATAATGTACCACAACATTACAAGTAATCTTTAGGTCAAAAAGATTAATTTAAAGAAAATGCGATTAAATCTTAAGTTACTAAAAAACTTATCATAGTTTAATCATTATTTAGTGACCACTCGTCAATCTATATTTCTTTACTGTTATAAAGAGGATATGTTTGTACTTTTCGATTTTTGACTGACTTCCCAAAACAAGGAGGTACATTTCGTCTGTATGTTTTTTTTATGTATTGAAATAACGCTAAAACTATTGCACCGATTTCAAAAATTCTTTCACTATTAAAAAGCTATTTTATCACTGAGTGGCATGGGCTATATTTCTTACTATTCTTCCTCTATGCGGACGTAGTCGGGAGCAACAGCTAGTGATATAACTATCGAACTGATTGAAGTTATTTTGTATTGTAAATCTACGCTACAGACTGTTCAATTCTACAATGCAAAAAAAAAATTGTTACTGAAGACGATAGATTTAAATTAAGAACTTGGACTTATAATACTAAGGGCCTGTCCCACCGGTGGTAGATAGAGGCCCTGATAGTGTAAATATGACGTCACGTCAGATAAAATACAAAATTTCTGTCCC
>NW_013526359.1:2807296-2808135 GCF_000836215.1 Papilio polytes
ACAAAAAAATCCTATATTTCCGTCACGTATTTTATCTGTTTGATTATTATCAGGCAATTTACGAGAATTTGGTAGTACTGCCCCTAAGCATAGTAAGAAAGTCTAAAATTAAAAAGTATAATTGGAGATCTTGAAACGTTTCAGTACAAGTAAAGGGCTCTACCCGACATGACTTGCAAAATGTTTGAATCCTTTGCGTACGAACGCGGATGTAGGCGGCCAGGCGGTACTAAGTGCGTCTACAATTTGCACTATAAAGTCTACTACGTCTCGAGTTGAAAACATTTATGAAATCTGTACACATTTTTAAATAATATAAATTATAGAGTTTTAAGAAACAACACTAGATGTCCTTATTACCATTCCGAGATTAAAAATCGAAAGATTTTACACTTCATAATCGATATAATCGCTATCGTCCTAACTAAAACGAATTTTAATTATTGTAATTTGAGACTACCATTTAAAACGCTCTATTACACATTGAAATGTTTCAACATTTTGCCTAAAAAGTACAGATATAAAGTTAACTTTACTACGTAACTAGCTTTCGCCCGCACCTCCGTCCACGTGGAAAGAAACAAAACTGAGTAACCTATGTGTTCTTCCAGACTATCATCTACGTCTAAGCTAAATTTCATCCACATTCTTTCAGACGTTTAGGCTACAAACTCTAACAAACATCCATCCATACGGTCGTGCTAAAATAAACTTTTTCTTGGTACATATCGGAATTCTAAGATTGTCTTAAGAATATCTAAATCTGGTAAGAAAGTTTGCTTTACAAAATTCAGTTAATTGGAATTAGTTAAGTTATGGGAATAACGTTGTGCTTGAAC
>NW_013526359.1:2808155-2981578 GCF_000836215.1 Papilio polytes
CCCTCTCCCCCTCACCGCAATGCTCCAGCGCTCTCGACTCCCTTAAATCTTTGAATATGCAAATAGTTAAGAACTTACATTTATATGTTACAAGGTCTTCATTTAAACTAGGATATAATTAAACTTTTATATTGTTATTTGTATAACTGACTAAATCTATATGTTTACTTTTAAACAATTAATATAATTGTAACTAGCGATATTGATTTACACACTAAACTAGATGTCCCGCCAATAACGCGCGCGAATATCCATCCTTGTAATGACATTGACAGCTGTCAGTTAGAGATGTGACATTTATGCCGATAATATAGTGTTGCGCCAATTCTACAGCACGGTACTAATTTTCTTCTTAACAATACTAATATTATAAAGAGATAAGATTTGTATTTTTGTATGAATTGAAATAACTCAAAAACTACTGGGGCCGATTTCGAAATTTCTTTTACGATTAGAAAGGTAGATCACTAAGTCACATAGGATATATTTTTTTAAATTACTATAATAATTAGTAGT
Organism: Papilio polytes; assembly: GCF_000836215.1. Taxonomy (NCBI): domain Eukaryota; kingdom Metazoa; phylum Arthropoda; class Insecta; order Lepidoptera; family Papilionidae; genus Papilio; species Papilio polytes. The sequence goes on from NW_013526359.1 coordinate 2,808,672, forward strand.
CGCCCATTGGTCGAATTTAGAATCTAATTTATAATCTACTACTGTTATAATAGCTCGTGACTTCGCACGCCTTATATAAAACAATAAAGTAATCTGTATTACTCACTGATAACGTAGTTTTTTAATGGTGAAAGAATTTTTCAAATCGGTCCAGTAATTGTTGAGTTATTTCAAAACATACAAAAATACAAATCTCTTTATAACATTAGTATAGATGTTCTCCAGCTCAGCATTTGTCCCTGTCATTTCCTCTGAATAAAAGGAGACAAGAATAAATATGTGTATAGATATGTCAGCAATGAAAATCCACCTTTGTAAAGTAGTTACAAAGTGTCCCTGCATAGTTTCTTCGAGGAATCCAACTTAAGTAAAACTATGTAACACGCGGTTGAGAAATAATACCTTTGAAGTGGTTTATTGTTATTTACCACGCGAACAATTCTAATCATAAAAAATAAACCTTTGTATACCTTTATCTCTGTTTACCTCTTTATGTTAAATGCGTGTGTCGATTCACTGGACTGATAGTGACTAAAGGTAACATTTTTAGCGGATCAATACTATTTCTATTATAAATCGTAATCTATCCAAGTTAGCATAATCTTCAACATCAATTACAGGTGTTTTTTTTTATAATATAGGGTGGCAAACGAGCAAGCGGCCACCTGTATCCACCGAAATGGAAAGCGAAGCTGCCCATAAACATCCGCAATTGCAGATGCGTTGCCTACCCTTCATTGACGGAGGTGGTGACGCACATAAAAAGGATATTTCCCCTTGCTATGCGTCTCCTCCACCGTCAAATCCACTCTTCCTTCGCATCCTTTCCTCTTAAGAAAAGGGTGAAAAAGGAAAGGGACTAAACATCAGACGAAACGCAGAATTGCTTCCACTTCGCCTGTCTTCTGTGTGGTCGTGGTATTACACCGGGCGTGCCGGCCCATTCGTGCGAAGATGTTAAAGCGGGCTCTATCACTGTTAAACAGATGGTCTCAAAGTTCACCTTAAGTTTCGGGTGTCTAGGCTTTAGTCAACCACTTTGCCCCATTGCGAATAGACTTCACACATCTTTGTATTTCGCCAATATAACGATGTTTCCTTCACCGTAAGAATGCTGGTTAAATTAAGTACATATTAAATTTGATAATCACATTGTTATAAGTTGGATTCGAACCCAGGACCTTTAGATTACAAGTCCTTGAGCCTTTGAGCCGTTACTCATGATCGTGAAAAAAAAAATCATTAATCGTCTAAACTTTTTAAGTATACATTCTACCTCATTAATTACTATTATATAGTCAGCTATAAAAATACTTTAAAAATCATAAAAGCATTCAAAATACAAAGCCATATGCGGTTTGTGAAAGGCTTTTTGTCAGCGTCGCGTTTGACGACCGACATTAATGAGTATTTAGTTGACGAGACCGCAAATCTCTGTTCTATTATTCAACGTTCGTTGTCCGAAAATAATAAATACATTATCCGTTCAAGCACAATATTAATTAGTTATTAAATTTTCAATAAATGCAATTGACAATAAAACGAATCATTTGTTTTACAAAATTAGGATTACTCTTACTAATATTATAAACTAGCTTTCGATCGCGACTCCGTCCGCGCGGAATCAAAAAAAAAGTGTAAGTAGCAAATGTGTTTTTTCCAGACTATCCTCTACATCTATGCCAAATTTCATCCAAATCCGTACAAACGTTTAGGTTACAAACTCTCACAAACATCCATCCATCTAAACTTTCGCATTTATAATATTAGTAAGATGCGAAAGTTTAGATAGATGGATGAATGAATAGATGTTTGTTAGAGTTTACAGCCCAAACGACTGAACTGATCTTGATGAAATTTGGCATAGATGTAGAGGATAGTCTGGAAGAACACATAGGCTACTCACTTTTGTTTTTTTTAATTCCACCCGGACGCAGTCGCGGGCGAAAACTAGTTAGAAATAAACGATTATCTGTCAAAGCAGGCGTACACCTTTGACTAAGCTATCGCACAACTGTTGTGCGATTGTCGATTGTTTCGCAGCATATTCAACTGTTTAGTTGCACAACTAAAAATCGAGTAGTGTCTGCACTTCCATAAAATGAGACTTGTTTCTTTAAATATTTCATTGCTATTACAAAATGAATGAATGAATGAAACACTCGTTGCATTCAGCTATTGCTGTTTTTTTACTTTAGTTCAACAAAAGAAAGGCCTCTATAGATGCTTAGTTTATACTGAGAAGTTGAACTGTTCAGTTAAATCTATGCGTGTGTAGACAAAACTTTAACTGTAACAGGTTATTTGTCAAAATTTAACTACCAGTTGTTTTTTAGCGATTTCAGTTAAAACTATCAATTTAGCGCGCCAATAACCTAATGGTTTGTGGTACGCACTACCAATCATGCGGTCGAGGGTTCGGATCCCGCCATTCGACTATTGTCGTGAACTATATCCTAGCACAAGCCTAGTTTAGTTGGGTTGGTAAAAGGAAATATTAGTAAATTAAGAAAAATCTACTAATATGTTTTATAACAAAAATAACTGAGCGAATGTGATGTACTTAGATGTAACTTTGCATATATTTAAAATCTAAGCTCATTTATATTCTAAAATAATAAATTAAATCACAAAAAGTACATCTTAGAATAATTAATTACGAAGAGGACTTAAATTAATGACCGGTCGAGTCGACTTAATTTGACGCAAAGCGACAAACGTTTACCAAACTTTGGGGGATGTCCAATCTACGTGACGAGAACCGATGCTGTCAATTTATAAATTGTTTAGTGACATTTTATTACTAAGAACGGTTTCTTCCACATCTAGCCATAAATAAGCGGTAATAAAAAAGTAGTTAAATAAACAATAACAACAGTTGTAAACTAGCTTTCAGCATAGACTCTTTCCGCGCGGAATTAAATACAAAAGTAAGTCTATGAGCTCTTTCAGGCTATCTTCTACATCTATGCCAAATTTCATCCAGATCCGTTCAGCAGTTTAGGGTACAAACTCTAACAAACATCCATGGATCCATACAAACTTTCGCATCTATAATATTGAGTAAGATTACGCCCGGAAAAGAGTTTTTTAATGTGAAATTCGATATTATTTGGACTAGTTTTAGTTAATGGAAACTTAATTTTTAGACATTAATATTAATTCATCTGCAATTTATCAAATAAAATATGCGAAATAACTCTTTTCAGCTAAAACAATTGAAGGTAGATTTAGGAACGACACAAAAAAACATTTAAAAAGCCGCAAATTGTGAAAAAGCATTTCCGTGCGTTGAAAATGGTTGAGTGGCGATATATTTATACCGGACGTGGATGGAATATTTTTATCGGTCGTCTAACGCTTACCACTCCGAGAGCTTTGAGAGACTGTATAAACAGCTTTTAAAGCTAACCAATCGGAACAATTGGTAACTTGAAAGCTTCATTAAGTATTTTTTATTAAAGGAATTATGCCAGTACTTATAAAATAAAACTAAACTATCATACTGTTATATTTTCATTCTTCCGCACATATGATTAACATTTATTTAAAGCCTTAGCTTTTGCCTGCGACTTCATTTACGCGTAATTACCAAAAACCTAGAAACAAATGGAACCAGCATATATTACTCTATGATAGTGTAGCTTCCATTATTAAGTTCTGAACGTTCCTTGAAAAATTCTAGTAGATTTTCATTTTGTTAATTATATAAAAATATCTTTCGTCTTCAGAATATTAATGTACTTTACGTTATGATCGCAAAAATTATTACAAATTTCGTATTCATATCGCCAGAGGCCTTTCCATCCTTTTCTAAAGAGGAAGGGGTGGGAAGGAAACGTGGATTTGACGGTGGAGAAGACGCGTATGAAGAGGAAATATCCTCTTTAGGTGCGTCTGCTCTGTCGATTAAGGGTGAGCAACGGATCTGCAATTGCAGATGTCTATGGGCAGCAGTTGCTTCGCCATTTCGGTGGTTTCAAGTGGCCGCTAGCTCGTTTGCCATCTTTAATATAAAAAAAAATCTTTAAATAAACATCTCAAAGATATAAACTATATTAATATACTAACACTTCTATTAATACATGGAAGCTATAGTTATATAAAAAACACATGATACCTCATTACGTGGTATAATGATGCCCAACTATCTTCACACTGGCGGTGTCTCAAAGACTTGTCATGCAACGCCTTTGATGTAACGACTTTGTATGAAGCCTTCCTCAATTCCTTGGAAGATGCGTACATTTGAACAAAGAAACAACAAAAATAGAGATGAAAACTTATGTATAAAGTTAATAGAAATTCGATAAACTTATCTAATTTTATCTTAATAAGTCTGCAATCTTAATAGCTTTTGCCCGCGACTCCGGCCGCGTGAAATTTAAAAATAATAATAAAGAAATGATGGTGTCATTTATGTATTTTATTATTTTTTATTTAAGTATGTTTTATTACTAGATAAGTATTTTATATTAGTATGTATATAAAAATATATTTATTTTATTTTATTTATATATAAAAGCCAGCCGGACGGAGACAAAATAACTTTAAAGAGAAATAATAAAGAAATGAAAAATATAGCCTATGTTACTCACAGATAAATTACCTTTCTTATTTACATTGAATTCGATAATAAATTAGACTCCAAAAATAAAAAAAATGGGACCGACCTGCAAGCATTACCTTTCGGATAAAAAAAGAATTATCAAAATCGGTCCACTAGCGGCGGAGTTATGCCGTAACACACATAAAAAAACATACAGACGAATTGAGTACCTCCTTCTTTTGGGAAGTCGGTCAAAAAGGAAGTAGACGCACATACAAAACACCTCTACATCAAAAATGTAATTTTGTCGATTGTTTTTGTCTACATTAATTTTAATTTTTATTAATCAGGATATAACAAATCAAAATCTACCAGAACACATGTACTAAATTTATGGAATTCCCCGTCTAAAAAAATAAGGTCCCCTGAGTAGGGATTCTTTGAATAATTTACATCAGACAGGATTCTGATTAATAGCGATCGAGAAGATCCCTGACATTATTTGACGGAAAGGGTTCAGTAAATACTGGATTAAATTAACATGTTATGTTACTTTAGTAATAAATTACCAACAACTTACGTGTTTCAGTAATAATTAAAGGTTTTAAAAATAATTAAGAAATTACATTTGATTTTTTTAATGTAAGTAATTTCGAGTCGGATTCATTGAACCTTAAGTTTGATGCTTCGTTTGTTCGAAAGTATAAAATCATGCTAATCATACTTAATATGATAAATACGTTTAGATGGATGGATGTCTGTTAGAGTTTGTAGCCTAAACGGATGAACGGATTTCGATGAAATTTGGTATAAATATAGAGGATAGTCTGGAAGAACACATACTTTTTTTTTTAATTCCAGGCGGACGGTGTCCCGGGAGAAGGCTAGTCTAGTAATAAATATATCTTACTCGTATGTTACTCAATGGTAAATTTATTCAAGGGTCCAGAAATATTTACTTAAAGGAACAAAAGCTGTCAGTCCATCCCTTGTCGTACCCATTTCCTTCTCAGTACGGACGAAATGAATAGTGTTTCTACAATACTCATTTCCTGAGATATAACTAAATACTTCTAATAGTTATGGGCCGTTAATGCGATCCCAGCATCGATTAAAATGCTCTAAAGGTTTCTTGTTACAAATTATATCGACAGATATTGACGTCTCTTTTTTTTCTGTTTGAAAGTACAGCGATAGCAATATATACGTTTTACGGCAATGATAACACACGATTACAATTAAAAGACACTAGGTACATAATTCCTTTTACCACGATTTATTTAATCTTGGTAAATTATTAAAGACTGGGTTTCGCTCGCAACAGCAACCGCGTGAAATTAGAAAAAAACTAAGTAGCTTATATGGTCTTGCAGATTATCCTCTACATCTATGCTAAATTTCATCTAGGTCCGTTAAGTTTAAGGCTACAAACTCTAATAAACATCCATCTAAACTTTCACATTTATAATATTAGTAATATTCATGCTTGAGAGGAGAAATTAAAATGTTTCTTCGAATAAAATATACGAATTCTGTAAAACCAGAAAAAAGTAAATGTAGTCTAGTAAATGGTTGTCAGTTGTTCTATACGATTGTTAATAAATACCATTCAGTCGGCACTTAGCACGAGCCATCGGTACCGGAGTCGGTGCAACTGTCCGTAACGGGAGATAGCTCACTAATGGAACCTAAATGGTACGAAAACAGCGGTAATGTTAGTTCATTTTAGCTCCTTTTATAGTTACACGTTGAATTTCCACTTGTTTACATTTTAAAATTTGTTATTAACGATTTGCTTAAATCGTATCATCTGTAGAAATATCTATACGAAATAAAGTTACCGGTGCTTTTTTCTAAAGTAAAATAACTCAAAAACTGCTGGGAGGATTTCGAAAATTCTTTCACCATTGAAAAGCTACGTTATCAATGAGTTACATAGGCTGTGTTCTTTTTTAATTCCACGCGGAAAAAGTCGCGAGCAACAACTGGTATTTAATTATTGTAATTTATGTGTTAAATGGTACTCATGATATTGATAAAATTGGAACATAAAAATATTTTTATAATTTTAATGGGGTATACAAAATCACCGTTGTAATTTCACCTTATTTTAAAAGTATATCCTTTTCCTAGTTTCAACTATTTTGCAGCAATATTAAGCATTTCGTTTTATGTACGTCAAAATTCTGATTCAAACACAACTCTAGTCGGAACTGAATGATTTGCGTATCAAAGATATGTAAATACCGATGGGAATGAAAATTCACGACCGACGTATCGGCAGATAGGAATACGTCTCCCTAATGGATAATGGAATACGCATCTTTGCAGGAAATTAAAGTATATAGACCGCTTATATGGAATAACTTAATAAATTCAAGTAATACTATGTCTATTGAAAATTAAACACAACAATTCGAAATACAAAATGATTCACACATTTCTCTTTCACCTACATCTGATGAGTCTGGTGTCGGAGGCCCAACTTAATTCCCTCCCTTCCCATCCTTTTTCTTATACGCAAAGGATAGGAAGGGAACATGGATCTAACGGTGGAGGAAACGCATAGGAAGGAAGAATATCATCTTTATATGCGTTTCCTCCAACATTAAGGGTAGGTAACGCATCAGCTATTGCGAATGTCATTTTGGCGGATTCAGATGGTCGCTTGCTCGATTGCCAACTTAATATAAAAAATCTAAAGTTAAAAAAGTTATATTTTCAATCTGCACCACGACTGACAATGTTAATGTATTATGTTCTCTGTAGTTCTTGTTCTTTCTTTTCTCTCATGTAACGAAATATGTCACATGCATGTAATTAGAATCTTTATTTAAATGTAATAAAAAGTTTATATTACTTAAGCTCATTTAAATGCACACTGGGCCAAATAAGTACAATATAACGACAGCAATCGTCAGGAACGTTACTATTACGCCCAGTGTACCCGTCCCTTCCGCTTTGTAAATCCGCTACGAATGCGCCGTATACCATGCACGAGTTATTTCCAGATATTTCCTGTTGTATTTACGCAACATCTATTCGACGCAATGCACCGCTTGACTCGAACGAGGGGAAATATTTGAAAAGGAAAAATGGAATCGACCGTACCATTCGTATCGAACAATCGTCTACTTTAATGCGTTGTTTATTGTAATACTAGTTCTTACCCGCGATTTCGCCTGCGTGGAATTAAAAACTGTGTTCTATATTCAAATTGCGTCAAGATGCTTTTTTGTTACGCAGTAACATACGAAGGAACACGAAAGCGTGGCCGCCCTAAACAAACCTGGCGGCGTTCAGTGGCGGCCGACTTGAAGGTAATCGGGCTGTCATGGTCCGAGATACAACGCAGAGTCCAAGACAGAGCGCGCTGGCGGCGTACTGTGGACGCCCTCTGCCCCAGTTTGGGGACATAGGAATAGAAGAGAAGAGAGAGAGTGACATACGTCTAAACTTTTTCATTTATTAGTATGTATACAATAAACAAGTGCCTAATTTTACTTAGGTAGCTTAAATTCATTTAAAAGTTTAAGTTGAGCTAACACTAGTTATGCGGTTGACCCTAGATGCTGAATTACAATTGCTAGAGGGAGACTCTATTTCTTACTATTCTAAAAGTATACATTAGAGGAAGTTTAAAAGTAGCACCAGTGGTGGAGAAATTGAGAAGTAAAAGGTTAACATAACATGGACATGATATGCGACGAAACGATGAGGACATAAACCAGAAAGTGTTAAGATTGAATGCGGATGGCTACAAAGTAAGAGGAAGATCGAAGAAAGTATGGATGGATTGTGTAAAGGGGGTATGCTTAAGAAAGGAGTGGATTCAGATATGACGGCTGATAGAGATGTATGGAAAAGCAGCACATACTGTGCCGACTCTCCGTAAGGGATAAGGGCAAGTGGATGACTATTCTAAACAAAGGGTTGAATTGTTTTGCTTAAAACCATTTGCACTTAATCCGTATGAGAAGTGAACAATAGTTTCTAATACCGTTACAGAAATAATGACAAATACGGAAACTTAGGCCGCGAAACACGTAACAAGCGGGGTGGCGCGAAGAGCGGAGCGCGGCACAGTGGGCTAAAATCTCGGCTTGTTTATGTAATGTTGAATGTTGAGAACTGACGCACATCTTTGACTAAACTATCGCATAGCTGTTAAGCGATTGTCGATTGTTTCGCAACGTATTCAACTGTTTATTTGCACAACTAAAAATCGAGTAGTGTGTGCACCTACATACAAGCTCATAGAAATCAAAGCGCGACTAAACAGTTATGCGATAATTTATTCAAACTGGTCTTAATGTCTATGTAGGTCGACATTTTTTCCCACTGTGTCCCGCTACGCCCATCGCGTCGCGTCGCTCGTCACAACGTGACCGCTACCTAATACAATGTTCGAGTCCGAATCTACGTATAATTGCCATTAAGAAAACCATTCTCTGTCGAGTCCCGAGAGATAATTTGACAGAAAGGGGTAATTTCTAGACAAGGGATAATTATTCTCCGGCCAAAGGAATGTTCATTTTACTTGATGAATGTGCACAGAGACCACTTGTTATATTATTAGCTGATTTTGTACGAAGAAAAAGAGTTTTTAAACATATTTTCAGATTGTAAGACTCTGATTACAGTAATTAGAATATTTTTGATAATATTAATAGTTTATTATATTTATGTCGTAATTTAACGTCAAAACTACTGAACCGTCTTAAATGAAATTTTCATACATACATTCGATAGCCTGAGAAAAGGACATAGGCTTTTTAATTGAATATAGAGATACTAGTTGTTCCCCTGCGACTTTATCCGCATAAATGCATTGCATATGTCAAACTGACATGTCACGATGACAAACCATGACAACCTTACTTCCTTGATGTTGGCAGTTTGCAGTTTATGGTCCCTTTCCCACATGAAGTTTTTTTACCAATTTATTTATCTTCCAAGTTTACTAGCGTGAAAATATATCGACTAAAGCGTATCATAAGTAAGGCTTATAATTAAAGAAAGAATTTTTTCAAAAATGTGCTGTAATTGCTGACATCTTAGGCAACAAAGAAGTGTGTGTTTACGCTTTATTATATTAGTATAGATTAGGGGATAAAAGGGGGTTAAAAGGTTGTCTGGTAGTATAGTAATTTTTAAAATAAGACGTGATTTAAAAAGCTAATTCGATATCAATAAATTTCAATCTAACAAACTATAAAATAAAGACGTCAGCTTGACGTAACTTTAGCTTCAAAATAACCTCTAACACATTTTCATTTTAATAACCATCTAATATGAAAAGCTATTAACATGAACCGTTCCTCGGATTAGACTTGAGGCATTATTATACTCACGTAAACTAATTGTAAATTCCGATAGAGGCGTTCCCTCGAGCACATAGGTACTTGCAGCGGGTAATTTGTACTTAATTCTCAGAGTTACACGGAATCAGTATGGAACACACGTACGGTTCGCAAACATTTGCAAACAGGTTAACAGAATAAATTAGGACTTAACGAAATTTGGGAACGTATTCCTAGATGCTCGCTTAATATTGATAACACGAATAAACATTGAATTGCAATAGAATATATATGTTAAGATTAAAGTTGCACAAACACCTTAAACTAAACTATCGCACAACTGTTTAGTCGCTTTGATTCCTATAAGATTATATGGTGGAGCGCACACGACTCGATTTTTAGTTGTGCAACTAAACAATCGAAACCGAAACAATCGACAATCGCACAATGTTTTGCGATAGTTAAGTCAAAGAAGTGCGCCCGCACTAAATTTAACGGTTATTATAGATAGAGCGTAATCTGCAGGTCCTGGGTTCGAATCCCGTCTTGTACCAATATGCGTTTCGATATTAGATTTTCATTTAAACATACATTTACCCGACGATCTTATGATGAAGGTAAAAGAAGCCGATTAAATCATCACCAGGATAAATTATAACATTCTTGATTAGGCTATAACAAATTTAGGGCCTGTCCCACCACTGGCTGATAGAGGTTTAGATAGCTTAAAAATGTCACTGTCAGATAAGGTAACAAAATCCGATATTTCCATCACATATACACGTTGGATTACTATTTGGTGGGACAGGCCCTAAAACTAGTTATTATTTAATCAATACGAACTGACTATAAAATTGATCGACGCTTAAATCAAAATTAATTGCCTTTGTTGTTCATTTAATATACAGGAATTTATTATAAACCTTCCGTTTAAGCGTCCGCTTTAATTTTTAATGAAGGCTATTTTCAAACTTCGACTCACTTAAAACATTAATGACTTACAATACACAGAATTCTCGGGCGGTTTGAGCAGAAGACATGTGAGCGGTAAGACTACGTTCTGGCCACTATCCAACAAGTTTTCGATATCTGATGAGGAAAAACCTGCTGCCTAATTGCGAGATATGCAGAAAGCAAGAAGATATCCAACAATTGTTGTTAGAGTATGAGGGAAACAGGAGCGCGAGCTACTTTTCCGGGAGCTAAAACTCAACCCGTCCGATGTAGGCATAATTATGTCAATATTGGCTGAGCCAGCATCTGAAGCGGCTGTACGATTATGTCAGCTCGTTTCTTAAAGTCTACTAGCAGGACTATGGGATTGACATGTCTTTCCCAACACAAAAATCCCCCTTTACCTAACTAAGATTAAAAAAAATACACAGAATAATGCTATCCAACTATTTAACTGTTATATTAAAAGAGTAAAAAGAAACATTGTTATGAACTCAAAACCGTTAGAAATGTTGCACACCCCTGGAGTTATATAGTCTTCAACAGTGTTGATTACTCCGCAAGCTTCACGTCCAGGTGTCGTCAACACGTCACCGTGTTTGCAGACCCAACAATTGTGTCTTGAGCCTTTGTGTCGCCACTGGACGCCTTTGCTGCGAAATTGCCGGATAAACCGCGGCTTTGAGCAATAGACGTGTGACGTCACAAGGTCCTCTTTCGTTATTACACGACCCAATTGAACTGGTATGAGAGATTAGATATCTCTTTTAAGTTAAGTGAATTTTTAAAATGCTTTTAACAAAATATATGACGAGTAAATTATTTTTCTAGAAGTTATTTATGAGACGATTTTATTGACAACCATAAAAGTCGATATTAAATATTTTTTAAATACACATTTTTTGCTTCAATTTAGTAGTACAAATAATTTCTATTATAACAACGTATTAGGTACTAGCTTTCGCCCGCGACTCCGTCCGCGTTTAATTAAAAAAATACAAAAGTGAGTAGCCTATGTGTTCTTCCATACGGTCCTCTACATCTATACCAAATTTCATCGAAATCCGCCCAGCCGTTTAGGGTACAAACTCTAACAAACATCCTTCCATTCATTAATCTAAACTTTCGCATATTAGTATGAAGTATAATGAATGATTATAGAAATAAAATGAGTATGTCAGATTTTTTTTAAAAACAATTGTTATCTATAAAATTATTATTTGAATGTGCGGATTAATTATGATATTTGACCATTTATCAGCATCTATACAGTGGTGAATTCCTCAAACATTTGAAACGATCTAAAATTCATATCAACTATATTTGAACATAAATGTAGAACACAAATATTTGAAGAACATATCGGTTCTGAAACATCACACATGAATGCAGAGACCGATAACGCAAAACAAACACGTAGCAACAACAACGTAAATACATTTTAAAGATATTTGAAAAAATAAAAAAACTTAACCATATCTTTTATGAGTACTGGCAGTTGACAACTATCAGTCTAAATATTTTTTTTTTGTTGTTTACATTTGTCAAATGTCAAAGTACCAATACCATAATAACCTTGCTGTATTAATGTTGGCAGCTTGTAGTTTATGGTTCCTTTCCTACATGAAGGTTTATTTCTATTTATTTACCCCTTCTGTTTAATAGCGTGAAAATATATAGCCTAAATCTTGTCGTAATTGTAGGGGTTTTTATTAAAGGAAGAATTCACAAGTATAGTATGAAAGCTGTCATCCTACGCAACGAAGTAATGTGTTTACGTTTTATTATATTAGTATAGAATTAGATAGAAATATAAAGTCCATAATACTGGATAAAAATAAAAAAATGGGTTCTAAAGAGATACTAAAAGAACACTATACTCGGAAGACGGAAGCGATTCGGCATTTTGTATTTCCGAGCGCATCCCTCGAGGCTACGAAAATACAATTCTCGCTATCGGTCCTGCAACTGCACAGTTAGATCAAAATGATATTTTGTTCTTCACATCCTTACTGAAAACTGCTTTTAAAAATTATATAGGTAACTAACACATCGATCTATATTAGCGACTAGATATTGCTCGCGACTTCGCCCGCATAAACAAAAAAAATGTAGACTACGTTACTTACTGATAACGCAGCTTTTAATGGTATGAGAGTTTTTGAAATCAGTCCAGTAGTTTTTGAGTTATTTCAATATATATAAAAATATAATTACTTCCTCTTTATAATATTAGTATATATCATTTACACGAAACTACAAAACAAATAAAGAATTAAAAAAAACTGTAATAACATACTAACAAATTACAATCTGATGATTTTAACGCATTTCTTGTTATTCCTATCTTTATTTTCTAACCGTTGGTTTACACTGACAAAGCCAAGAGTAACGTATTGGTTGTTTTAGAGACGGGCAATGGAAGTCTGAACGAAATAACTTCAAAAAGAACACCTATAAAAACAAATGAAATCGATTTCACTCCATTATCGTTAAAAGATTATAGCGCGTTAAAAGTTAGACAACAAAAAGTATAACAGAATTTAAAAAAAAATTACGTTTAAAATCCGTGAACGTCGGCATTATCGCCGACTCGTAGGAATTCCTTCAGTTGAATGAAATCCTGTTAGGAAACGCCTGGCGCTCGGGGAATGCTTTTGATTCAAAATTAACTTACGAAATTTCGCTACTTAGTAATACATAAACTAGATAAAACAAGGCTTAAATTATAAACTACTAGCTTTTGCGTGCGACTCCGTCCGCGTGGAATTAATAAAAACAAAAGTGAGTAGCCTATGTGTTCTTCCAGACTATCGTCTACATCTATACGATCTATCATCGAGATCCGTTCAGCCGTTTACGCTACAAACTCTAACAAACATTCATCTATCTCAAAACGTTCTTGGTATGTACAGATTTAAGAAATGTAATATTTGACAAATGGCTTGAAAGTTCTATTTTTTGTCGATTATTTAATAATTAAAAATAACTGCTTACTTAGAAATACTGGAAATCTCCAATTCTTTATACTCTTAATACTAAAATCCAAATGTGAAGTCTACGTTAAACATGTTATTAAATACGAGTTTTCGCCCGCGACTCCGTCCGCGAGGAATTAAAAAAATAAAAGTGGGTAGTCTATATGTTCTTCCAGACTATCCTCTACATCTGTACTAAATTTCATCGGAATCTGTTCAGCTGTTTAAGCTACAAACTCTAACAAACATCCATCCATCTAAACTTTCGCATTTATAATATTAGTATTGTTAAATAGATAAAGATCAGTATTAAAATGGCATACACGTCAAGGAAATAGAGTTACGTCACGAATTTCCTAACAGAATTTTGTATCATCATCACCAGCTCACTATATGTCTCCACCGAGGGTCTCGGGAGCCTACCCTAAGTAAGGGTGACTAGGCCATAGTCAACCACGCCGGCCAACTGCGGGTTGGTTGACTTCACACATATCTTTGAATTTCTTCGCCGATATGTGCAGGTTGCATCACGATGTTTTCCTTCACCGTAAGAATGTCGGGTAAATTATGTACATGTGAAAATTCGAAAAATCGAAAATCACATTGGTGCAGCGGGATTCGAACCCAAGACCTGTAGACAAGTCAAGTGCTTAAACCACTGAGCCACCGACGCTCCCAGAAAGAACGCTAGAATTTTGTATAACAATTGGCAATTCGATTGTCTTTTGTTTTCTCTATTGCAAATACTGTTAATCGTATTCAATACTTTAGTCTTTTCTTTTGCTACAAATACGTACAAACTGACAAAAAAACCAATTCAATTTGCTTCCTTACTGACTTTCATTGTTAAATACTTATCGAAATGTTTTCCAATTATTAAAATTGCCACTTTAACGTTATGTACTAGCTTTTACTAGCGACTTCGTTTACGAAATTAATAAACATAGTATCTATACTATTATAATAAAGCGTAAACACACACTTCTTTGTTGCCTAAAATGTCAGCAATTACAGCATATTTTTGAATGACTTTTTAATAAAAAGCCCTACACTTCCGTCATGCTTTAGGCTATATATTTACACGTCATTAAACTTAGGGGGTAAATATTTTGAATAAAAACCCTAAAGTGGGAAAGGGACCATAAGCTACAAGCTGGCAACATCAAGGAAGGAAGATTACAATGGTTTGTCATGTCATTTTGACATTGGCAATTGATATTTTGACAAATGTAAACAATAAAATAAATACTCTTTATTTTGTTGCGGGTGAAGACGCACGCAAACAGCTAGTTTCATTATAATCTACCAGAATTTTCAACTGAAATACTAAATTTCATCGCAAAAATGTTGAGATTCCTGGAACCATCTAACGCTTTTAATATTACATTTATTTGACATCAATTCGTAGAATTATTACCTTTTTATGTAAAGTTTTTATACTGATGATATCTGTCTTTTGCCTTGAGATTTGTTAGACAAATGTCTTCTTTTCATGAATAATTTAATCAACTTGCTGACATGTGGCTGACGCAATAAGCTAGGTTCCCTGATCGACGATTTACATTTCCTTACACGGCTTTTACGAGTACATATTCAAGTTACGATCTTGTCTTTATTTTACAAGAAAGCGTTGCGATCAAGAATATATATTTACTTATATTTAACTAGCTTTCGCCCGCGACTTCGTCCGCGTGGGTTTAAAAAAAACTAAAGTGAGTACTACATAAGTAACTAAAGTGAAACAAATTTCATTGAAATCCGTTCAGCGGTTTAGGTTACAAACTAAATTTTTTATTCAGAATTTTATGGTCTACTCATTATTAAAGAACTAAAGAAAACAATCGATTTATAAAAAAAAATCCATGTAAGAGATTACGTCTGTCTACGAATATGTCTACGTTGCTACACCTACGCTTAAAGGCTACGCAACGCCTACGATTTCGATTGGTTTGCTAATTACCGCAACAAACTATTACACTAGCAAAATGTACAATACGGGATTCGATTTTATTCCAGCTAAGGTCTGAACTAATCTGCCGATTCGAGCGTAATCGAGAACAATAGATAAAATGCGACATATTTATCAAAGAGTTTCGAATAGCCACGTTTGCTTCAATCGTAAACCCGTGCCAGTTTCGTGCGATGTACTTTTTTCAGAGAACAATGTTCTACGAGCAATATATGTTACAATACTCTTCGACCTAGTTTACTTTTTTTATTGAATTCGAACTGAAAAAAATGTACAATTATTCTTTTTTTTGTATGCAAATTGAATCTATAGTATTATTAGATTGGATAGTTATATAGATACTTAAATATCAGTATAATTTATGTCAAATATATACTAAGAGGCCGCTTAAGTATATTGTGGCAATGTTTGGCAGTGTGGCAAATGTAAGTGTGGCAATTAAATGTATATTAAATATTTTAAGTTTTAATATCAGCATGTTTAGTATATTATCAAATTAACACATGCAACTTAATACTTAAAAAATAAAAACATCGTAACTTATGTTAAACAAAAGTTTCCAAAAGTTAACCTTTACTATAGCACTCATATTTAGGTATTCAAAAGGTTTTCTTTTTGCGAGAGAATAAAACTCGGATCGCTTAACTTTCAGTCTAAAGTTATTTACAGGTGAAACTTTTCGATCAAAGCTACTGTACCCTGAAGGGGAACTTTCAACCTTTGCGAACATTTTTTCATAGACCTCGTATATCTATTTTTATCCTTTAGTAAAACCGTTGATTTTACAACATACTGAAAAAATTGTAAAAATTGTATTTTTTTTTTATTTAATTAATCCACTTTTCAGGCGTGAAGTGGAAGCAATTCCGAGTTTCGTCTGATGAGTGTGGTGCCGGAGGTTTAATTTTAGTCCCTTTCCCTTTCCACTCTTTTCTTAAGAGGTATGGATGGGAAGGAAAAGTGGATTTGACAGTGGAGGAGACGCATAGGAAGGGGAATTGTCCTCTTTATGTGCGGCTTGGTGCATTCAGGTGGCTGCTTGCTCATTTGCCACCTTATATTCTAAAAAAAACTCAATAATTTCGCTGCGTAGTTAAGTAAATCAATTACTATAAAAGATATATTTGGAATGAGGAACAATAGGTCAAAACGGCAGTTATCATTGTAAAATGTTGAGAACCGCAAGCCGTTTACCACAAAAATGTTTTCAACTCACCTGAAAATGTTTTAATGAGAAAACTCGGCCCCATTAAACGTGCTATCTGTTGAAATTGTTGAAACAAAGTTTTACCTTAAACAAAAGATATTTAAATTAATTTGTGAATTGTTCAGACTGCGAACAGACTTCCTAGGTTTTAATGATGTTTTAACATGAACGAATAAAAATCTGAGAACTTAAATATTACGTGAATATTTTATTTGTTCCACAACTTTCTTAAACGGTAGACAAGGAAATATAGATATGATAAAGATAAGAACATAAGTAATGTCTGTGTGGTAGTGCCCGCTTTAACATGTTAGCACTGCAGGGCACGTCCCCAGTAGTACCACGACCACACAAAAGACAGCCGTCAAATGGAAGCAATTCCGTGTTTCGTCTGATGAGTGTGGTGCCAGAGGCCTAATTTAAGTCCTTTCTCTTCCTTTTCTTATAAGGAGAGGATGGGAAGGGGAAGTGGATTTGACGGTGGAGGAGAAGCAAAGGAAGGGGAAATATCCTCTTTATGTGCGTCTCCTCCTCTGTCGGATAAGGGTAGGCAACGCATCTGCAATTGCGGATGTCTTTGGGCAGCGGTGGCTTCGCCATTTTGGCGGATTCAGGTGGCCGCTTGCTCGTTTGCCACCTTATGTTAAAAAATAAGTAAACGGAAATCTCTCTCTGTGTGTCCCTTTCTCCGTCCAAAGTAAGACATTTGCAACCTTTAAAGTTGTATACCGAAATCAGGTGGCCGTTTTCTTGTTTCCAACCTTTTATTAAAAGAAATTATATAAAATTCGGTATATTTGAGAATAATTATTATATTTTAATAACAAACGCGTTTTACAATAGAATAATAATTCCAGACCGTAATAAATTAATATTTCCATATATTAAAAAAACATTTAACACATTTCGTAACCACCGTTGTTAAATTGGAATATACATTAAATTTAAATTAACATGAAAGTAAGGGTTACAAGGTCTTTAATTTTTTACTTATTTTAATTATTATCTATATTATTATAATAAAGCGTAAACACACACTTTGTTGCCTAAGATGTCAGCAATTATAACATATTTTTGAATAATTCTTTCTTTAATAAATAGACTAATAAAGACCTCACGCTTTAGACTATATATTTTCACGCCGTAGACTTAGGCGATAAATATTTTGGATAAAAACCCTAATGTGTGAAAGAGACCATAAGTTGCTGCCAACATCAAGAAAACAAGATTGCCGAGGTTAGTAATGACATGTCATTTTGACATTTGCAATTGATAATTTAACAAATGTAAATAATAAAATGAAGTTTTTTATAATTACATGCGGATAAAGCCGCACGGGAACAGCTAGTTTTAAAATAAAATGTAAACTACGTAATTGAATATTAGCACTATAGTTTTAAATATTAACAACCCATTATAAATACTAATAGACATTCCATAAAGACGGATTATAATCCGGAAGGTCTATAAAATTCATAATACAATTTTTAATACTATTTCTATAGATATTTGTAACTCTGTACTGACACAGTTATTTCAATATGCATTGAACGTTTCTAATATTACAACCACTTTATTGATCTACTATTGTCATTTTATGCTTCTACCTCCTCATATTTCTCCTTATACTACTCCTGTAGTGTCAGCGCAACAGGTTTTTGTCCGTAACTCTATCGTACGTCATCTCAGTCATCACTTCTTTATCATGTCACCTTTCACGCAATCCATCCATCACCTTTTACCTACATTTTTTAATTTGATAGCTATAAATCTCAAAGGAAAGGAAAGGAGAAGTACAAGGGGACGCAAAGAAAACATCCTCTCACTATAGGTCCCTTTCTCTGTCTTGTAAAGACAACAATGGCGTCAGCCGATGATGCTGACATGATCTATACTAAAATTATAAATTATAAATTCTTGGATTTTTACATGTATTGAAATATAATGTTCGTATGATACGGGTTTCTTACCACGATTGAATTGTTTTAGCTGCCGATATTTGGGCACAGTTGCATGCGCCATGTTCACGGGCTAACAATCGTGGTAAGAAACCCGTATCTTACGAACATTATATTTGTAAAAACCACGACAGTTTAAAGTTATATAACTCAAAAACTACTGAGCCGATTTTAAAAATTCTTTCACTGTTAAAAAGGTACTTTATCACTGAGTAACATAGGCCTATGTTATTTACTATTTCTTAATTTGACGTAAGCGAAGTTGCGAGAAACAGATAGAATATATTTATCGATGACTAGTTGTGACTCGCGACTTCTGTATAAAAAAATATAGCCTATGTCACTCACTGATATCGTAGCTTTTTAATAGTGTAAGAATTAGAAATCCGCTCAGTAGTTTATGATATATATAAATACAAAAACACTGAAATATATATCTTTCCTCTTTATAATATTTGTATAGATATATTATTTTTCTCAAAGGTGTGATGTTTTCTAGGAATTTGGTGTATCGCGTGCAATATAAGTAGAGCATGCTATGCCAATGCATGTCGGCATGCTCCGCTGTTCATGAAAGGAATGTTTTAATTCACTTTGACGTAAAGACCAGTAACAACCAATTATAGTTTAATCGATATCGTCGTAAAAAACTTATAGATTAATATACAAAATAATCGTAAATAGATGTATGAATATTATTTATTTTCATGGAAAACCAACAGCTATTACAACAAAGTAGGTATAGTGGTAGTTAAATTGTACAGCCAATAACAGATCTCCACTAATAGAAGTATTTTACAAAAATGTTAATTCGCGAATAAACAATAGAAAACCAGAAAGTTAAACAATACAAAAAATAAAAAGTACAAAATTCAAAACGAAGAAAAAAACGAATTTTAATAAAAAGAAGAATATATATTAATAATTATTTAATTGACCATTCTAAAAAAGTATGACAAGCCTAAAATAGTTCAATTACCCAAAACAACTAGGAAACACTATAAACATCTGAGACCTGCAGGAAGTATTAGCGAAAAAATCTATACAACGACAACTTATATGGCAAAGTATCTCCGCAGCACCATTATTAAGAATTTATTGGATAAGCAAAAATTTCAGATCGACTTCCATTGAATTACGGCCGTAAGAGATTTTTTTTATATAAATAATATAAGGTGGCAAACGAGCAAGCGGCCGCCTGGATCCACCGAAATGGAAAGCAACCGCTGCCCATAAACATCCGCGTTGCCCATAATTGACGGCGGATGACGCACATAAATAGGACACTTCCCCTTTCAATGCCTCTCCACCGTCAAATCCACTTTTTCTTTCCATCCTTCCCTCTTAAGAAGAGGGTGGAAAGGAAAAGGGAGTAAAATTAGGCCTCCGGTACCACACTCATCAGACGAAACGTGTATTGCTTCCACTTCACGCCTGTTATCTGTGTGGTCGTGGTCGCACGTGGTCAACGATGTGGTCGCACGGGGCAAAGCGGCCTATTCGTGCGAAGATGTTAAAGCGGGCTCTACCACAGTTGCATCTTCTAATATATTAATGGTTTATTCGCGTGATCGTTTTATTACAATTTCAAAACTCGTTCAGGTATTCGTACAGTTCAGTTATAATTTACTAAGTTCACCAACCTTTGTTGTTGACGAACCTTCTATCTTCCTCTACAATTATGTTAACTTTATTTCTTTTAGCCACGAAAACTTTTCGTCTATCATTTTATTAATATTATAGATTTGGTTACTTGCCTATTGTCAGCACCCCTTCATACAAAAAAGGTTTTATACAAAGATTATATAAAACTAAACTAAAAATTAATTTATAAAAATTGTAAATCAAAGCAACTGACTTTTCATAATAATACACTTATTCCTGTTTTTTTCAAATATAACGATGACATGTTTTGGAAGTTTTCTTCAGTGAAAGCCGACGTTAACACGCTTAAAGACATCACATATGCAAGTAACACTGTTTAGAAATAAATAGATCCTTCATTTATTAAGTACTAGCTGTCGCCCGCGACTCCATCCACGTGGTATTAAAAAACAAAAGTGAATAGCCTATGTATTCTTCCAGTGTATCCTCCACGTCTATGCCAAATTTCATTGAGCTTCGTTCTGTCGTTTAGGCTACAAACTCTAACAAACATCCATCTGTACATCTAAACTTTCGCATTTATAATATTAGCATGAAGTATGTTTAACAGGAAACTCGTGAAAACATTTGATTCGGATGTATTGGTTTTAGTAAAACTAAGGATAAAATACTGTAAAGAAACAGTTTTAATTCCTATGAAGAGAATAAGGTAAACGTGTCAGAAATAATCAAACCGGGAAGTGAATTTCATAAGAGATAGCTGTTCTCGTGCGGCTTCATCCGCATGGAATTATGAGAATTTTATTTTATTCTTTACATTTGTCGAATTATCAATAGCAAATGTCAAAATGACATGACATGACAAACGTTAGCAATCTTGCTTTCTTGATGTTAGCAGCAACTTATGGTCTCTTTCCCAAATTAAGGGTTTTATCCAAAATATTTACCCTCTAAATTTAATGTCGTGAAATATGTAGCCTAAAGCGTGACGTAAGTGTAGAGCTTTTTATTACAAAAAGAATTATTCAAAAATATGCTATAATTGCTGACATCTTAGGCAACAAAGAAGTGTGTGTTTACGTTTTATTATAATAGTATAGATAAGATTCAAAGGTAGGGGAAATAACCTTTTTCTGTGCGTCCCGTCTTCTGTTGATTAAAATTAGGCAACGCATCTACAAAAGCAAATACTTTTGGGCAGCGCTACTTTGAGGAATACGTCGTTTTTCACCTTATACTATTGAAAAAATATAAAAAAAACTTTAACCCGTGTTAGCGCAAAACTCTTCGATAAAAATCTTATACCGGTTAAAACTACGAGTAACTGGTTTTTAAAAATTTCAACACTCATAGTTTGTTGTCTAAAAACATCGACAAAGTTGAAACGAATTAAAAATTTCCATCGCGTACATCACTATAACGTAAACGGGTTAACGCTTTTTACGCGACGTAACTTCGTTTGAATTTATAAAAAAAAAATGTTTATTCATTCGATTACAATAAACGATTTGCAGTTCAAAGTTTCACACATGCTTGCGTTCCAGTTATTTATTGTCTGTGTGGCATTTTTGTTTAATCATTTTTATTCGAATTATTTTTGAAAAATATATTTTGTGCGTGTTCCTAATATTTTTTTTATAATTTCTTATCAGGACTATAATAAATTGTGCTATGTAATACATTTGTTTCCTCTAAAAACTTGATTTTTTATCATTTATAATTAGTTATGTTATCCTACATCAGAGGGTCTAGCACGAAAATTTGCATGAATTCGGAACATTATCTACATTTGTATAAAATTTGCTTTTACACTCGACATGAGGACAAGTGTATTACAAAATGCATTTATGATGTTACGGATACTGTTTCGAAAATTTTCGTGCTATCCTCGGTCTAAATTCTTCAATATACTTCAGTCTATTTTTAAACAATATGCAAAACAAAGTGATTAACAGCCTTGTTCGCTATAAACAAATGAACGCAACTAAAATAAAACAAAAGCGCTACGGAATGAAATTCCTTCACGAAAGGGATTACGGAAAAATCCCTGTCCGTTGATATTTAAGATTCCTTTTTACTTCATTTATTTGAAATCTGCGAAAGGAACAGTTTACCTTACGCTTTTATTTTTAAATTGTATTTAACGTTAAATTTTCTGTATTCATTTTAAGTAGCATGTCGTTTATTTTAAGGAGGTAATACTCTCAACTTGATGGTAAGTAATGAAGCCTAAATCCATTATCATTTTAAATAAATGTTAAATCGTCTTCTCAACTAACCTTTTAAAAAAACAAAATTCCGACTAAGACTCTTGAAAGAAGCGCCATCTATTTGTTGCATTTTAAACAAAGATTTTTATTTCAACAATAAGATACTGATTTTACAAAAAAAAAAATATTTTTAACTACTTTAATTTTTAGAATACTTTTAATTTAATTAAGTGCTATCGAAAAAATGCGAGACAAAAACAAATTAACAAACGCGCGACATTATTAAAACAACACATTTTTAAACATGTTTCGCCAATGGAAACATAGTTCCCTTATCGCAAGTCAACGTTCAAACTTGTCCCCAGGTTCGCGGAAATCACTTTCACACTAACGCAAACATCAATCGACTTTTATCAACAAATCTGTGTACATTCAGACTATCCAAATACTATGACCCGGTTTAAAATTGTATGTTTTCATTTCATTCTCAAAATAAATTATTTATTCAACCTGACTGGTTAATATAAAGGCGAAAACGGTAGCTTGGGTATTCACAGTGGTAGTGCCAGCTTTAACATCTTAGCACTGCAGGGCCGGCACGCCCGGTGTAATACCACGACCACACAGAAGACAGGCGTGAAATGGAAGCAATTCCGTGTTTCGTCTGATGAGTGTGGTGCCGGAGGCCTAATTTAAATCCCTTTCTCTTTACCGCTCTTTTCTTATAAGGAGAGGATGAGAAGGGGAATTGGATTTAACGGTAGAAGAGATGTATAGGAAGGGGAAATATCCTCTTTATTTGCGTCTACTCCTCCGTCTGATAAGGGTAGACAACATATATGCAATTGCAGATGTCTATGGGCAGCGATCGCTTCGCCATTTTGACGGATTCAGGTGGCCGGTTGGTCGTTTGCCACCTTATGTTATAAAAAAAAAGCTTGCACACTTATATACCAGCTACTAGCACGTGCCAGCTATTTTTAATTTAAGTTAGCGCTTAACCACAATCCCATCTGAAGAAATTCATGATGCAGTAGAAAGATGGTACACGTTAGTTTAATAAATAGCAGTTTACTCTTCTTTTGAAGGAGGCCTTCATGGAAGAGCTCATTTTTTCGCACACTGTTGAAAACTAAAACTTAGTAACTACAGGTTGATAAATAAGCGGCAACCTGCTTAGTAACTTATGACCACTGTCCATGTCATCTATACTGATGTTATAAAAAAACATACAGACGAATTGAGTTCCTCCTTCTTTTGGGAAGTCGGTCAAAAAGGAAACATTTGTATCTTTTTATTTTTGTATGTATGTAACTCAAAACTACTGAGCCGATTTGAAAAATTCTTTCACCATTAGAAAGCTACGTTATCAGTGAGTAATTTTTAATTATTTAAGGATGTTATTTTTAATTATTTTGAAAATTCACGCAAGCGAAATCGCAAGCAACAGCTAACACATAAATGTTTTTATAAAAAAGAATGATTCTTCTAAGAAACTAGCTCTTTGAATTCCTGCCAACTGTAAAAGACTCGTGCCAACTGTATTCAGGCAAGTGTCAATATTTTCACTATTCAAAGGATTTCTATTAAAAGTATAAAAGTCGGTACTCTTAAGTTCGCGGAAGTTATTTACAGGTACAACTCAATGATCACTTCGGAACAACTCCGTTGGCAGAACTTCGAGCCTTGTATTCTCAACTTTGTTATCGATGGACTTTTATTTCGAACGTATTGATTTTAATTTGCCTTATCCATTATCAACTACAGTGACCTTACTAATAATGCTAATGCGAAGATTTAGATGGATGTTTGTTAGAGTATGTAGCCGTTGAAATTTGGCACAGATGTAAAGAATATCTGGAAGAACACATAGACTACTTGCTTTTGTTTTAATTTGTAGTGTACGTATCTATTTATTTATTTTTTTTTATATATCTATCTATGACACTGCACACTTCACCCTCACCTACCACTATAAGTTCAATACAGACGGAGTCGGGGGAGAAAACTAGTATACTATAAAATACATTACAATCATTAGTCAATCGTAGTATGTAGTAGTCAAAGTTAGGTAACATTTCCAACAATAATTTTGAAAATGTCTATGGATGAAATCACTTCGTTACTCGTGTAAAAATACAAAACACAAATATTAAATGTATTTCGAACTTAATAGACGAACGCCACTTTATGACAAAAATACAAAATTAAAGAACGTTCTAGAATTTTCGAGTATTTAGTATAAAGCGTTACTGTAGTCACAACAAAACGTAACTAACCATTACGAGCACTTACAATAATTTGTTACTTAAATAAACACTTCAAATGCTTGATAGTTCGTGAAAGTTAGAATACACTAACATATTATTATTGTGAAAATTTTGAATGTTAAAACAAAACATTTGTTTATAGCTTAAACTATATACAATTTGATCTATGATTACACAAAAGATAATACATTACATTAAAAAGTAATAAAGCATGGTATAGTTTAACAATTATTAACAACTAGCTGTTCCCGTACGACTTCATCCGCATAAAATTATGAAAATTTTATTTTATTGTTTACATTTGTCAAAATATCAATTACAAATGTCAAAATGATATGACATGATGACAATATTACTTCCTTGATGTTGGCAGCAACTTATGGTCTCTTTCCCACATTAGGGTTTTTATACAAAATATTTACCACCTGAGTTTAATGGCGTGAAAATATATAGCCTAAAGCGTAACGTAAGTGTAGGTTTTATTAAAAAAAGATTTATTCAAAAATATGTTGTAATTGCTGACATCTTAGGCAACAAAGAAGTGTGTGTTTACGCTTCATTATAATAGTATAGATAACGCATCCAATAAAAATTAAAAAGAGCTCTGAGGACTTCCCTTAAAGTCCACTAATTAATTTAGTTAACTGAATATCCCAAAAGATAATTAAGATTAAAGATAAAAAAAGAGTCACGAATCCTTTCTATAATTAATTTAAATGTCTTTTATGTAAAGAACAAGTTTGTTTTAACATTTTTACCTGGTGACACAGTTCACGCGAACTTTTCTCATTAGGGAGCATTTAAGAGTATTCAAATAATGCGGTTCCATAAGCGTATTAAGAATTGGAGTAAATAAAGTTATAATTAAATTAATGGAACCGAGATTTTAGTATTTTACTATCGTAAAAAATCTGGAAATATAACCTTTTTTTTATAATATAGGGTGGCAAACGAGCAAGCGGCCACCTGAATCCACTGAAATGGAAAGCGACCGCTGCACGTAAACATCCGCAATTGCAGATGCGTTACCTACCCTTAATTGACGGAGGAGGAGACGCACATAAAGAGGACACTTCCCCTTCCTATGCGTCTCCTCCACCGTCAAATCCACTCTTCCTTCCCATCCTTTCCTCTTAAGAAAAGAGTGAAAAGGGAAAGGGACTAAACATCAGACGAAACGCACAATTGCTTCCACTTCACGCCTGTTTTCTGTGTGGTCGTGGTATTACACCGAGCGAGCCGGCCCATTCGTGCGTAGATGTTAAAGCGGGCTCTACCACTGTTAAAACCTACCACAGAAATGTCAAATTCCTTGTATTAAAGGTCTTTTTCTAGGGGAATATTAACACTAAAAGGTATGGATATCATAACGCTAATAGTTTTCATCAGTTTGGTACTAGGCTCACATAAAAATATAGATACGTGATGTAGGTTTAATCGAAACCACATTACGAGCGAACTCGTCAAATTACAGGATAAGTTCCGATATTGGTGAAATGAAATGAACACGCGATCCCAACATTATCGCGGATTTTATTGCCAACTCGCAAAACGATATTGTATCTGTTACAGCTATTCTGTGAATTAAACGCCCTAGGTGGAGCTAGGCGTAATTTTTATTACTATTCGATACATCGTACTCTCTGGATCTAACTTTTTTTATAATAAAAGGGGGTAAACGAGCAGAAAGTTCCGCGAAAACCGCTTTGTGGCAGTCTGTCGAATCAGTTAGTGTAATAACTAATGTTATAAAGGGGAAAGATTTGTATTTTTGTATGTTTATTTTATATGAGAAGGGGCAAACGAGCTGCAACACAAAGGTGGTCAACGACGCCCATGGACATCCGTAACACCGGAGGAACTACAGATGCGTTGCCGGCCTTTAAAGAAATTGTAGGCTTGCTTCTTGAAGGACCCTAAGTCACATTGGAAATACCGCCGAGGACAGACCGTTCCACAACGCGGCTGTGCGGAGCAGAAATTTCCGCGAAAGCCTTAGCTTGTGGATTGCCATCAATCGAGATGGTAAGGATGGTACCTGGCAGTCTGTCGAGTCAGTCAGTGTAATAACTAACATTATAAAGAGGAAAAATTTTGTACTTTTGTATGTATTGTATTAACTCAAAAAATAATAGGCCGATTTAAAAAATTATTTCACCATTTAAAAACTACATCATCAGTAAGAGGCTGTTTTAATTTCACGCGTACGAAGTCGCGAGCAACAGCTAGTAAGAAATATTTAAACCAAACAGTTTTATGAGTAACTAGCGATGAAGTATGATTAGATTTTCACTCACATATCAAATGTGCAATTGACAAAATGGAATGAAATAACATTCGACAACTGACAGCGCTAACGACATTTACATTTTAAACTGAAATAGATTTACAATATGAAGTGCCAGTTTGAATTTGGAATGTATTTTTCGTTTAAATAAAGTTAAGCTAAATTGTACATTCATTTGTTTTTATAGTTTCGATTCGTTTTGTTTTCATTTAATCAATTTAAACTGCAAATATTTAAAACTAGCTTTTGTCCGCGACTTCACGTGGAATTAAAAAAATAACAAAAGCGAGTAGCCCATGAGTTCTTCCAGACTATTTTCTACATCTATACCAAATTTCATAGAGATCCATTCAGCTGTTTAGGCTACAAACTCTAACAAACATCCGTCCATCCATCCATCCATCCATCCATCTATCTAAACTTTCGCATCTATGATATTAGTATATAATTATTTGAATGCATCAATTATTTATATCTGACGAGCTGTTGCCCGCGACTTCGTCCGCGTGCTATTAGAAAAAAAAACGAACTATATAAATAACAAAAAGTTACGTATCCCTCGGGAAACGGACACCTCGGGGATGAAGCTTATCCCATGTATACTCCAGACTTTGTTTTACATCTGTGCCAAATTTCAATAAGATATATTGTACCGTTGCAGAATGATCGAGTAAACATTAAAAAACTAATTTAATGAATCCCACGGGAACCGTAACTTATCCCCGGAAAAAAAGTAGCCTATGTGTTCTTCCAGACTATGCCCTAAACCTGTGCCAAATTTCATGGAAATCCGTTCAGCCGTTTAGGCTACAAACGCTAACAAACATTCATCCATCCATCCATCTAAAGTTTCGCATTTATAATATTAGTAAGATTAATTGAAATGGATAGAAAACCCTAGTAACATTTTTATAGTACAAGAAATAAGCAAGCGGTTAAACACACTTCAAAAAGGGTGGAAAAAAGAGGAGTAAACTTGGCCTCCGGCATGCACACTCATCAGACGAAACGCGTAATTACTTCCACTTCAAGCCAGTTTTCTGTGCGGTCGTGATATTGAACAAGACGAGTCGACCAATTCGTGCCACAGACGGTGTTGCTGGTATCTACCACTGTTAAAAATTGTTTTCAATGTCTCGTTTGAGTAAATTTCACTACACTGAGTAGTAAAGCTAAAACGTATGTTGTTAATATCAGACAATAGATGACGCAACTGAAATGCTGTGAAAAGCGCCCTTCACACAGACAAGTGGGTTCCGGACCCTTGTTTGCTTTGTCCCCGTTCCAAATCGTTGAAATAAGCAGTGAGGGTCAAAGTAACTTATTGTATGTTACCAAAGGACTTCCTAGAAAGGCTTATTAGCAATAAAATTTAGTAAATCGGAACGTCATTTGTTTATTGCGTTGGATTTTGCAAATATGGTGCGTATGAAGGGTTAATTTATACAAATCCTAACTTTGAGGATTTTGCAAATATGGTGCGTATGAAGGGTTAATTTATACAAATCCTAACTTTGAGAGAAGTTTAACTTAATCCTGACTTAATCACTTATATCTTTATCATCCAGGTATAGTATTCATTAAGTTACTAGCTTTCGCACGCGACTCCGTCCGTGGAATTAAAAAATAACAAAAGTTATTAGCCTATGTATTCTTCCAGACTATCTGCAACATCCACACCAAATTTCATCGAAATCCGTTCAGCCGTTTAGGCTACAAACTCTAACAAACATCCATCCGACCGTCTTAACTTGCGCATTTATATTAGTATGATTTTATTCTCACTCACATTCCTTTAATATTATTTCAATGTATAATTAATTTTTAATACTCGTGCTTAAGGAATTTCAAAATAAATTTTAATTTGATTCACAATTTGAATAGATAACATTCGTAATTGAATTTATGTACAGAAGGGTTTTCTCGCTAAGGACCTGAATTAAAGTTGTAAACGTGTTTTCAGTTAAAACTGGATCAGGTTAAAATCAGTGGTTGATAAATGGCTTGTCTTTCAATTTAACGGGTATAGAAGAGGCAATATTTTTAACCGAGATAACGAAGGAGCCACTTCTATTTTATAGGTCAACATCTTTTAAAGTTCAAACTAAAAACATATCATATTTAGAATAATAAAATAAAAATTGAGATAAAAAATATAATACTGAATAGAATAGGAAATTTATTATAATTAAATATTAGGAAATATCATTATTTTCGAACGCAAAAGTCTAAGTTCCCAACTTCATTTACACAACAATATTACTAGTAATTCGAAATGTTAGATTGATTGATCTTAGTTAGATTTTGCCGCCTAAACAGCTCAAAGGATCTCTATGAAATTACATACTTTTATTTTTCAACTCCACGCAGACAGAGTCGCGACGAAAAACTAGTGTTGTATATAATTTCAAAATAAGTCTACGTATAATATCTTCTACGAGTCTACGTCGTAGACAATTGCTACGAAACGTAGGCAAATTGCCTAAAAACATTTTCTACCCCCTTAGTTACTTTGTCAAACACTGACATGACAATATTATAGTCATTGCGTGCTCATAAAATATTCCGCTACGCGTACAAAACTCTATAACAATAACTCTTGTCTATGGAATCGACTTCTAATAAATTTATTTTACCCTTCATTATGTCATAGGGTTCAATGCTCTATAATATAATCGTCTGAATAGGTCTTTCATAAAATCTTGTTGATGTGTAGTTTTTATGTATTACTAAACTGTTATTTCTGTTACATTATAAATTTTCTCTAATATTATAAATGCGAAAGTTTAGATAGATGGATGTTTGTTAGAATGTGTAGCCTAAACTGCTGGACGGATCTCGATGAAATTTGGCATAGATGTAGAGGATAATCTGGAAGGATACATAGGCTATTTGCTTTTATATTTTTTCCTTCCACGCGGATAGAGTCGCGGGCGACAGTTAGTTTTTAATTAAGAAAAAAACAATATTGCGGTCTTAAATACTAGTTTACAAGTTATATTGTACATTACATAATCAAATAGTCACAAACTCATCATTAATCAACGGCCTTCCTTTATAGACGTAATACAAGCTCGTTACAATGTAAGATATACAGTGATATATTATCCCGTCAAAATAGAGAACAAGGTACAATATTATTATGCTCCTGTTGGCTTTGTTATTCCGGAGCATTAAGGAAATGTAGTTTCAAAGGTATCTTAAAAATATTAAATCAGATATGTACAATAACTAGCTTTTGGTCGCGAATCCATCTGCGTGGTATTAAAAAAACAGTAGTAGTAAATAATAGTTTTGATCCAGAATATGCTAGAGCATGAAATGTAGACATCTTTACCAAATTTCATCGAGATTAGTTCAGCCGTTTAGGCTACAAGCTCTAACAAACATCCATCCATCTAAACTTTCACATTTATAATATTAGTAAGAAAGACTTGATTTATGTAAATACATTTTAGTCTTAGAGTTAGTCAACTAACACAAAACCATCTGTTAAAATTAGTTTTCTTATCTAGGAAAATTCATTTTGTACTTTTGTGTATGTAAACAGAAGAGACATTTTTAAATTATGTGTTGCCTTTTCGATTACTTCCTTTAATTATATCATAAATAAACGTTAACCTAAAATATTTAAGCTTCTGTTCAAGAGAAAATCTGCCCGACATTGAGTAAGACAAATGATGGTGTTTCTATAAGCTTTATAATTTGATATTTTTCTAAAACCGCTTAATACTTCCTACTTAACAGATTAAAAACGTACCCTTTTGTTTATACACTTATACTATAAAGAATTCTTAATAAATTATCGTAAAATTTAACTGGAAATAGTTGTAAAAACCTCTTGTTATTGCATATTTTGATAAAAAGACAAATAATGTTTTCAAACAAGTGTTTGAACACTGTTAGAATAATAACAAAAACCTAGCAAACAATCTACATCTACATACATACAAGGAGGCTTTTACCCGTAATGGGGTCCATACAATAGGAGAAAAGTGCATGATAATGTTATTGTACAAATTATAATGTAACATTTGTGTATGGAATTTAATAAAGCTAAATAAATAAATAAATAAATAAATAAATAAATAAATAAATAAATAAATAAATAAATAAACAATTTACATTCAATCTTATTAATGTAATAAATGTGTTCCGATGTTTGTTACTTTGTCGCCTGATGAAAGGATCTCGGTGAAATTTGGTATATCTATACCTGTACATCTGTAGAGCATGCAAGAACACTTAGGCTAATTTATTTTGTTTTTTAATTTCATGGAGACGGAGTCAAGAGTGAAAGCTAGTATTCTATATTATTATAAAAAGATACTAATAAGATCGAGTTTCCAAAATTCACCTCAAGTATGAAAATAATTAACGTAATATTAAATATCTTCTAAGTATTATTAAAAAACTTAAACTCTTATGTTTCCATACTTTAAGAAGAATTCATACTTAAAAGTTTCACTCGTATGAAATACTTTTACACATATCGTGTTCAAAGCTCAAAAGCTTAAAATGAATTTAAGCTCAAAGAACTATTATGCAAATATTTTCATTCATATTTTTATAGTAATTTTCTTTTTTTTTAATAAAAATAAAATACTCTATGAATAAATTACTTGCAAAGAATGGTTATACTAATTTTCGAGCTCAAATAATACACTAGAACTAAACTATTGTTTTTTAAATGTTATAGTTACATTTCAATGCAGCCATCATCATCCATTTGCCCTTATCCCTTATGGAGGGTCGGCACAATATGTGCTGCTCTTCCATACATTTCTATCAGCCGTCATAACTGAATCTACTACTTTCTTGAGCATATCCTCTTTCACACAATCCATCCATACTTTCTTCGGTCTTCTTCTACCGCTGTTGCCATCCACATTTAATCTTAACACTTTCTGGTTTATGTCCATCATTTCGTCGCATAACATGTCCATACCACGTTAACCTTTTAAATTCACCCATATATCCGAATCCAATTAATCTAGATATAACTAAGGAAAATTATTAGAAAATATTGTTACATTTTCATTTAAAAATGAAATACGCAAAAAACAGCTCATAGACATCAAGACAAATTCAAATAAAACGGAAAATGTTCCATAGCCACTGAAATATTCCTATTGTAGAACGGATTCTACATTTAATACCGTGGTCAGGTGACAACAGATGTCCCAATCCGCTTTTCATGAAACCTTCAACGTAGCAAGTCGGTAAGCCGAACTCACTTCTTACTCGAGAATACTTAAAAATTTAAAAAAATGTCAAATGAGTCTTAACATTCACACTCAGATAAGCGCTTTGTACTACACTAAGGGAAACTACTTCACTCTGAGTGTAGTTATACTTGATGATATTTGTGAATATTTTGCATTATCTGTACTGATATTACAAAGAGAGATACGTATATCTGTATATATTGAAATAACTCGAAAACTACTGGGCTGTTTTTAAAAATTCCTTCACCGTTAGAAAGGTAATATATCTGTGAATAACATAGGCTATCTTTTTTTAGTTTCACGCGAGCGAGGCGCGAGCTACAGCTATTCATTATTATTTTTGGCCCATTAAATACATCTAATACAGATATCAAATACTCAGATTTAAAAAAAAATGCTTCTAAATCGAACAAGGTGTTAATAGAGTAAGGTTTTTTTCTTTTAAATTGCGTTCAACGAACTAATATTTATGCCTGCATACGGCTTAGACGTTGCATGTTAATCACCATAGAGTTTTCGTGTTCTCACGCAAACCATGGTTGAACTCAAACAAAATAAATAAAAGAACTTTCCACTGCCGCAAATCAGTAACGATCGACAATTCTGTGTTATCCATATTTTCTTATTACAGGAAGAAATGTTTGAAAGGTAAAGATACGGAATGAGGATTAGAGAACGTTTGAAAGTAGCCCCAGTGGAAAATAAGGAGGTTAGCAGGATATAGGCAGGAATAAATCGCTTATGATAAGAAGGACGTTAGATCAGTGTGGTACACCTGTAGACCTAGAAAGAGATGGATGGATTGCGTGAAAACAGACATAATCAAGGAGTGATGACTGAGATGACGGATGATAGAGTTATTTGGAGGACGAAAACCCGGTGCGCCGATCCTACTGGAGTATATTAATGTAGCGGAGAATGTACATGACAAAAAAAGAAGTCCGCAATAGTGTGACAGAGAATATGCGTAAAAGAGTGTGTACATACTGAGCCGATTCCATAGAAAAAGGAAGTCTGATGAATATCAAAAGATAATCTTAGTTAGAATCTTGAATCCAACGTTATTCAAGATGAAAAAGATCTTGTAATTTCGAATCTACTTAGAAATCTTTCCTTTTAATTACTCACAAAGGGAATTTATTTTGGGGAATTCCTTTGTAAGTAATTGAATTAAAGAAATCCATTAATATAAAAATATAATTTAATACGGATGAATTAGATTTACAAAAGATTAATATAACACAAAGTATCCGTTCTATTTGAATGGTAACCTATTTTTTAAAATTACTGAAAAAAAAACACATTCACTTCATTTACAGTCTAAAATTCTAAATTTGAATTTGTTTTTTTTTTTAATTGAAATTTATTTATAATTAAATGTGATAATGTCAATGGACATGAACAATAATCATATATATAGTTATATATGAATAAAACTAAGAACAGTGGTCCCTATAGTATTAAAATAAAAATCCATATATAAAATGATTGTATTTAGGAAACTTGAAATAGATCGTTATATAAATTGCATGTAAATTGTAAATTTTTTCGACATTTTACTAAGCGTAAATTTTTATTTTATTATACCATGTATATTATAACTAAAATCGTTAGTATTACAGTTTAGCGCACCCCTAAGTAACACACTTAAGCAGCAGACGTACCTTATTTTTATGTAGCGTTTCGAAACCTCTAACACAAAATTAAATTACTCACAAAAACTCTCCCATATTTATGAGAACACTAAAACTTTATACGTACTTAAAAAATCACTATTAATTTTATAACACAAATTAAACTTTGCCAAGAAATTATCCAATCACTCAACGCCACAAACACATGCAATCACGTGCAAGTTTGTTATAGATTAATTTTCGATAATTTAATTATTTCACGAAGCCGTTCTAAAGTTTCGGAGCGCACGTCCTCACTCCAGCGCGGCTAACAAACGACTGACTTACTATGCGCCACTACAATGCTACATAACATGTTTATGAAACAAAATATACTCTTGTTAATTAATTAATTAGTAAAAACGATATCATCGCCTTCGGAATCGCTGTCTAAAGGGAAATTAAGGCATTACATACGCTATCGAATACATTAACCTTAATGAAAATATTGTACACTCAGTACATAGTACAAGGTTAACAAATTAGTGCAAAGGTGATACGAAACTGCGATCATAAGGTCCACAAAACATAAAACAATTATAGCAACTTCTATGTTACTTATGAATGCGAAAGTTTTAGGTGGATGGATGTTTGGTAGAGTTTGCCACCTAAACGGTTGAAAGGATCTCAATGAATTTTAGCAGAGTCGTGGAGCATAGTCTGTAGAACACATGGACGACTTGCTTTTGTTTTTATTTCAAATTAACTTTCGCCCGCGACTTCGTCTGCGTCGAATTAAAAAAAACAAAAGTGAGTAGCCTATGTGTTCTTGCAGACTTTTGTGTACATACGCGCCAAATTTCATCGAGATCCGTTCACCGGTTTAGGCTACAAACTGTAACAAAAATCTATCCATTCATCCATCTATCCATCTGAACTTTCGCATTTATAATATTAGTAAGAAGATATGATTCATGCGGACGAAGTCGTCGACAAAAGCTATTTAGAAAGACGAAACCTACATTTCTTTTAGATCGAGTTTTATACCCAAAAATAAATTGTAGAATGTCTCGTAGACCTTATGTTTTGCTACGATAATTACGTAGCAAATGTTTACACTCGTAGATTACGTTGACTTGTTACTGCATAGTAGTAATTTTTTTTAATATCTACCACGTAACTACGACTATTAGTTATCTAAACTTGATAGATACTCTTTTACTAATATCATTAAATTTAAGATAACATTTAGCATAGATGTAGAGCATAGTCTGGACGAACACATTGACTACATACTTTTGTTTTTGTTTAATTAGTCGTGGACGGAGTCGCGGGCAAAAGCTAGTTTTAATCATAATCTTTGAAAAACATATTTGCTATCAAAGAATAGAGTACAGAACTGAATTTGGTATTATCAGAATAAGTATAGAGTTCATTAAAGCTTAGTTATAACATTGAGCTTTCATTTTACTACGAAATAGCAATGTTAATCAAATGAAAAGCTTTAAAGTAAACGTTGGAAAGGTGAATGTTTATTGTCCGTATTTTCCAGGAACAACCTTTCTGTATTCTAAGACGCCATTTTGATAATTAGAAATGCTTATTGCTATTATTTTATTCATTTGTTTCTATTTGTAAAATTAAAACTACACTTTTGGATTGATTTTTTAATTTATTGTATCGTTTAGTTTAGTTAAAACTTATTCAATCAATAATCAGATCTAAAATAAAGACACAGCAATTAGGTAAACTTATAAATCGAGCTCTGAACAACATTTCTGTGATGAAAATTGAGTTCTTTTTATATCAAGTAGTACTAACAGTAGATTTTCATTGTTACATGTAATCCTTCCATTAAAAACAATGAGAACAATTATGACCAACTATCGTGACAATAGATACCGACTGTAATCTATAATTCTACAATAATATAATAAAGCGTAAACACACACTTCTTTGTTGCCTAAGATGTCAGCAATTACAGCATATTTTTGAATAATTCTTTTTTTAATAAAAAGCCCTACACTTACGTCACGCTTTAGGCTATATATTTTCACGCCATTAAACTTAGGGTTAAATGTTTTGGTTAAAAACCCTTATGTGAGACCATAAGTTGCTGCCAACATCAAGGAAGCAAAATTACCAAAGTGTGTCATGTCATGTCATTTTGACATTTGCTATTGATAATTTGATAAATGTAAACAGTAAAAAAAAATCATAATTTCATGCGGATGAAGCCGCACGGGAACAGCTAGTACGTATTAAAAAGCGGCACATTCAATTATTAGCTTGTTCCTAGCGTACCATATCAAATGAAACTTTAACAACTAGTTAATTATTTAATACCATCCACTCTTTTCAGCGTGTAATTAAAACTGAAAGTTATGTTGAATCGGCAATGAGCAACAGTAGCGCCCTACCGACACTCGGACAATTAAACTTTTCACATTTGACTACAGGTCAGCGCCGGCGACTAATGAACAAACTTCCCAGCAATCTTGCTCACAGGGCGATTCAGGCCAACTGGCTTTCTGCCCCATTCCGTGTCATAGCAACTGCGCTAATTAATATCTATTGCCATCAAAGTTTTTGCAAAGTGTCTTATTTGATTTTTAAATAAAACTTTAAGATCATTATTTGAGTAATAAAAGTTAATTTTAAAAGGTATAGGGAGTGCAAATTATTTTTAAAACAAAAAACTCATGAAGCAAAATACGCTAAGGACGATTATTATAAGGATTAGGAAAAACCAACTTAAAATACTACAGATTTTCAATGGACGTTTGCGAAATAAATGGCCTTTAGTTCTTGAAAATCTAGGAAATAAACATTTAAAAGAACCGTCAATACAACAATCGTCTTTGCAATCAGTTAAGTCGTCGCCGACTCGTTGGCGTCGACGCTACTAGTATTTCAGGATCACTGCACTTGATAGAATTAAACTAAAAGCTTCAAACGTTCGCAATAAATTCACCTTTATAACGGACACAACAAGATAATTTAAAATTAAAATAAAAGAAAATATAACTTTTGTATTTTATTAACAATAGGAAATCATCTATCTCTTGTATTTTATCTTTGTACTATTTTAGAAGTAGAAGATTGGGAAAAAATGCAGTCGTCAGTATAGTAAAATGCATATAAGTAGATACGATGAAGACGCATAATGACAGACGTTACGAGGTGTAACATTCGTTGAGTGGCTCATTGCTTACTGCTTTCCCTCTAACATGTACTAACCGTGTGATTCTTTTGTTCTAATTTTATTTAGAATTATTACTTAAGACTGATTTTAACTTCTTAGATGTAAGGTAATTTGTAATTTGTTTGTTTTTCTATCTATGAATGTTGTGTTTGCTTATAAATGTAACATTTTTATGAGTTTAAACCAATGTATGTATACTTATTTTAATATGTTTTGTTGGCATTCCTGAAGAAAAATGCTCGCCGTGTAGCATGTTATATTACACCTCGTAACGTTACGTTAACATTTTCAACGGTATGAAATGTGATTTTATTTCTTTTTTATTGAAATATTTCGTATAAATCATTTGATACACGTAATAAAGTCGTTTGGCTTATCGGCGTCGCAATCGTCTATAAGCGACGTAGCGAGATTCAATTTGTTGAGCCGCTCAAATGATTTACATCGTGTCGCTGATTACCTTAATATCTACTTAGATATCAACTCGCTGTTCATCTTGAACAACTTTAACAATAATTTAACTAATGCTGGGTTTCCCAAGTATTTTATGGTTACCTAGTGATACATTAGTGTTAACTTGATCTAAGTTTCAATGTGGTACTCGTTATGTAGTTCAGAAACACATTTCATGAAGTCATCGAAACACAAACACTAACGAATGGTTAAATATAGCTAGGAAACCGACCATTAGTTACAATGTACATTACAAAAAATCTTTCTGATGATCGCTTTTTAAAACTTTTTTTAGTAACATCATTGTTTTATGAATAAAATCAAAGCATCAATCGATGGTGAGTTACCCGTCATTTATAAGTGTATCAGAGAAATTTATCCCAATGAGTGTTCAATATTAAATAGCCTGAACTCGAGTGCAATACGAATTCGCAAATAGATTGTTCAAATATAGCCCGTTCGCGTATTGATTGAATCATTTCCCGCCGAAAGTACAGATTATATTGAGGACGAGTCTCCAATCAAGCCGCTTATCGAACGCTATGGACCTTTGTGATATACGCCAGCCATCATTAACAGATATTTAAAACGTAAACAAATTGATAAATGAACCCAATAACCAATTAATTGGAATGGAAATAACAGAATATTACATACCAGTTACATGATAATTCTGATCATTAATTAATAGTTTATACTTTTTAAATTTTTATTTTTTTGTTCTAAAATAATTATGTCAGGCGACTGAGAATATCCGTTCAAAATCTATACTTGATATTATAAAGAGGAAAGATTTGTATTTTTTGTATGTATTAAAATAACTCGAAAAGTGGGCTGATTTAATACACTCTTTTATGATTAAAAGTGAGTAGTAACATAGGCTATAATTTTTTTAATTTTTAATTTCACTTTCTTTTCTTTTTCAATTAAGAACTTATTGCGCGCGAAGTCGCGAGCAATAAGTTCTTAATGTTATGTTTTTAACTTTTTTTTTTAACAAGGCCAGCATCTTTAAAACTGGCACGTTACAATTGTATTTCACTTGTTACCTTGTTAAACGAAGCAAAGGTTCTGAATAGCTCAATCAAGATCTCGCCAATAGCTTGCCTTAGTTGTGGTCGATTTATACGACAGCAGACTTTACAGCAGGTCCTCATTACGTGTGCTGATTGGAAGCGCCTAACGCAATTTCCATTAATTATTCCTTTCTCACAAAATCATTTATATAATTTCCATCACGCGTTAATTTAGTAACTTCGTTCTGTTTTAACGCAGTGAAATGCAATAATCTGAATAAACATTTAATATAGTAGTATCCATATTTTATTTATCTTTATTATCTATACTATTATAATAAAGCGAAAACACACACTTTGTTGCCTAAGATGTTAGCAATCACAGAATATTTTCGAATAATTATTTTTTTTATAAAAGGCCCTACACTTACGTCACGCTTTAGGCTATATATTTTAACACCATTAAACTTAGGAGGTAAATATTTTGGATAAAAACCCTATAGGAAAGAGACCATAAGTTGCTGCCAACATCAAGGAATGAAGTTTGCCATAGTAAGGTAATGTATTTTGACATTTTCAATTGAGAAATTGCCAAATGTAAACAATAAAACAAAGTTTTTATAATTTCAAGCGGATGAAGCCGCACGGGAACAGCTTGTTGTAAATAAAAATACGTTTGTAAATAAAATGTACTCTAGTAATTAATACGTAATGTTGTTTAATGAAGGCGGTCTCCCTAAGTAAACAGCGACGTCAAAATGTAATTTTAAGGTTATGTTCGAAAAAGGCGTTGTATAAAAATAATAACAGCTTTATTTTTACCGAAATTAATCGTAAACAAATTTGGAATAACAGTAACACTTAACCATGAGATTTCCTTCAACTTTCCTCCACAATTTGTGGAAGGGTATACCAGAGGTAGGCCTAGAAAGAGACGAATGGATTGCGTGAACGATATCATGAAGGGAGTGATGACTAAGGTGATGGATAGGACCTAGAGGAGGGAAACTTTATGCGCCGACCGAAAAAAGTAGGATTACAACGGGGAAATGAAAGGATGATGATATCGTTTAAAAATGTTATAAAAACAGATCTGAAGACTATGTGCTATGAATTTTAATGACACATTGTACGTATAACCGCGCACTTATATTCGCTTCGCAAACATAAAGCTATTATTGGATCGTATTATTTTGATATCTCGCGTAAGTTCATACTTTATGTCTTCCTTTTCCGGTGATACGGCCTCGTTCCTAGCTACATATTGAATTATCGAAAATACTAATATCATTTGATTTGGTGTAGCGTCACACTTATATTAAGGTTAGTGTAGTATAATCGGGAACAAGTCTTTTACACTATTTTTACCCGATCGATAATGTTTTCGCGACGATAATTAGGGCCTGTCCCACTGGCTAATAGCGGCTCAGATAGCTTTTAAAGGACGTCACTAAGGTAAGAAAATCCAATTTTACTCATTGGATTGTTATTTTTTTTTTATAAAAAAAGGGGGCAAACAAGCTGCGTGAACACGTCATCGACGCCCATGGACATCCACAACACCAGAGGAACTACAGATGCGTTGTCGGCCTTTGAGGAAATGATAGGCTCGCTTCTTGAAGAACTCTAAGTCGTATTGGTTTGGAAATATTCAGACAATTCACCATTTGGTGGGACAGGCCCTTATGTTAAGTAGTGTGGTGTATGGCACCAGCAATTCTGGTCGGGTTACACGATGCAATTGTATGCGATCGACTTTAGTCGGATTATACATTGCGTACATAAAGCCCGTCTTTTATTTCCTATACCACAAGTAGTTTTGTAATCATGTTCATTCCAATACGACCTTCTTCATCATAGTCAGCTAGAATACTTTCAAACAAGTGAATTATCATGCAATTCGAATAGCTAGCTGTTGCCCGCGACTTCGTCCGCGTGGTATTAGAAAACAGACGAACTATAAAAATAGCAAAAAAACTACGTGTCTCTTGGGAACAGAACATTTTCCGGGGATAAACCTTATCCCATGTGTACTCCAGACTTTGTTTTATATCTGTGCCAAATTTCAATAAGTTGAACCATTGCAGAATTATCGAGTAAACATTAAAAAAACAATATTAATGCATGCCACGGGAACCGAAACTATTTCCGGGATAAAAAGAAGCCTATGTGTTCTTCTAGACTACTTACCATCTGTGCCGAATTTCATGGAGATCCGTTCAGCCGTTAAGGCTACAAACTCTAACAAACATCCATCTAAACTTTCGCATTTATAATATTAGTATTATATGGTAGAAGATTAGTCAATTTGTTTTTTCGTTAGTTAAACTAATAGAAGTTTAAATTTCTGATCTTAACGTCATTAGGAATTACAATCAACAAATTCCAACTCAAGGTACGAAGTCCTACAATTAGGCAAAGCCGTAGTAATCCGACAAAGCACTGGAGCACAATACCTCCCCTCACACCTACCTCACCGTGTTGTTTATGAACCTGTTATAGAAACAATTTATTATTCACACAACTTTGGTACCCCCGTGCGCGGGAAGTAACAAGTTCCCTCCCATACCCTGCACTTGTGTTGACGCCACAGAGTAGAAACATCAGAACCACCATTTAATCTACTACACAAATTTGTCTATTCCTTGAATGTTGCAATAAAATTGATATATTTTTAAGTTAATTTCTACTCGTCACAAAGTTATAACAAGACATTTTATGATGTTACCGTAATTAAAAAAAGTAACTAAACCGTTAATAGCGTAAAGGAATACGATAAATAAGTGATTGTAGACCATAATAAATAATGGAAACCCAAGACATGCTTACAAAATGCATTATAAAATACCCAACTTCAGTCCCTTTTCCTTCCCACCCTTCATTTCATGAGAAAAGGATTTTTTTTATATTACAGGGTGGCAAACGAGCAAGCGGCCATCTGAATGCGCCAAAATGGCGAAGCAACCTCTGCCCGTAGACATTCGCAATAGTAGATGCGTTGCCTACCCTTAATCGACGGAGGAGGAGACGCACATAAAGAGGATATTTCCTCCTCCCGTGCGTCTCCTCCACCGTCAAATCCACGTCCCCTTTTCATCATATTCTTATGAGGAAAATGGTGGTAAGGGGAACATTTATCAGACGAAACATGGAATAGCTCCCACTTCACGCCTGTCTTCTGTGTGGCCATTGTATTACACCGGGCGAGCCGGCCCATTCGTGTGAGATGTTAAAGCGGGCTGTACCACTAATGCATGGAAAGAAAACGTGAATTTGACAGTGAGGGAGACGCGTAAGAGGAAATGTCCTATTTATGTGCGTCTCTTCCTCCGTCGACTAAGGGTAGGCTACGCATCCACTATTGCGAATGTCTATATGCAGCGGTCGCTTCGCCATTTTGGCGGATTCAGATGGCCGCTTGTTAATTGGACACCTTATAATTTAAAAATAATCTTAATTATATTTTTAATATAAAAAGTACGTTATTGTTTGTTCTGCTGCAAGGTTGTGTATACTGTGCGCTCATTAGCGTGGGCAACGAGCCCAAATAATAATGGGCGACACGGCGCTGTTGAGCCTGTATTCGACTAATTATCACGACGGCGTACAGCGTAACTTGAACCCAACTAATTATTGATAGTGGGTGTCAAGTGTTCTGAATATATTTCAATTAAAAATTCTATGTGATGCCATGCGAAATAAGTTTTAATTCCATATTTTTTATGGTACCTATAGGTAACCAACCATAGTTCACCCGTAGTCCCCTTATAAAGAAGCCACACCTTTAACTAAACTATACCACAACTGTTTTGCGATTGCCGATTGTTTCGCAGCCCATTCAACTGTTTAGTTAGTAAAATCGAGTAGTGTGCACACCTCCATATAAGTAAGGAATCAAAGCTAAATAGTTGTGCGATAGTTTAGTTTCAGGTTTGCACCCTCTAACCTAACAGACTTGGCTGATCTTACTGTTTTATGCAACTAAAGAGAGGGTTGTAATTTATAAATAATTAGAATACAGAAGTCTTTATCTTTAAATCGCATGACATCTAAATTATTCTTGCAAAGGACAGTAAAAAAGCAGAATAACAAACTAACAGACTCTTAGATAACAGATAACACACCTTCCAATCGTATACAGCAACGATACTAAGATAAAAGTAACCATCAGATCGATGTTAAGTGTAATGATTTACATAAAATACAGCGCAAATGCAAATTCGATACTCTCCTACTTCGTTATTCTTCCTTAACACCATGTTTATGGTTATAGAGTTCCCGAATGTTCGCTACTTCGAAATGGAATGACGTATTCGAAGCTTTATCATAATGAGATTGTGAAGGTGAAAATAGATACATATTGTGATATACCTATTTGTATAGATACTAGAAACTAAGCATTATGGTTTGAGGTTAGAAATATTAGGGTGTGCACACACTAACCGTTGTTTGGATCACGGTTAAGGTGCGTTCTCAATAACTTTTATAAGACCACCGTTTCTATTTCTAATGTCCTAGTATTTTTATATTTCATTGTAGACACGGGAAAAACAATTATTTATAGTCCTCATGAAACGTTAATATATGACGTGGGCCTCGCCAAAAAAAGATCTACAATATTTAGGAGGAAGCTGCCCCTTCTTTTGATAATTATTTTGTATGTAGAAATAACACGAGTTTCGTTTGCCATTGACTTAAAAATAACACATTAAGTATATTTCACAGAAATCTTTCTAATATACTTTAGAAGCTCACATAATCGCGTTTGAATAAACAAATGAGGCTGCATCAAACGGAAGGGGAAGACATAAAAACTGAACCCGCGATAGCAAAGTTATGTTACAAAGAGATAGCAGACGTAACGCCGACGTTATTTATGTGCTGAGGGCTGGTGGAGCAAATTATATTATGTAATGTCCATATAATTGTTTAAAATTTAATCATATTAAAGAATAATTAGTTAACTTACAAACTAAGTGAAAGCTTTATAAAATCCGTCTTTGTTCTATTCCAAATTCGAATTTTCACCATAGACAAAACTGAGATTTTTTAACAAAACAACTGAAAGTATAAAACAGCTACAGTCACCATTGACTTTTTTGTTTGTAAATTCAGGATATCATAATAACGCAATAATCAAACCCGTGAACAAAGAAGGAATCCATGCCTAGTGGTAACTATAATTACAACAAAAGGACGAGTAATACTACGGTTTAATAAACCCTATCACACATAAAACTACCCAATTACAGTAAAAAGCCGGTTTAATTCGCAATTACCCTTCGCAATGTGGTGTGACTAGGCAGATTTCTTCGATGATGTAGCGATACAAGCTCTGACAAGTTTACCGCCCGCCATTAATCACCGCGCCCAACTCCGAGGTGGTGTTGACATCTTGCCAACACACGCCGCCATTTAATTTGGCGCGCATTTTTTACAGTCTATGGAAACCATAAATCATTAAAGGGCTATGACACATTTTTTACTAATTTGTTTTTTTAGATACATGACTTCGATAAGGTAGTTTGCCTAAGTAAAATGAATTAGATCACGGGAAAGGCAACTCAA
Source organism: Papilio polytes (assembly GCF_000836215.1). Taxonomy (NCBI): domain Eukaryota; kingdom Metazoa; phylum Arthropoda; class Insecta; order Lepidoptera; family Papilionidae; genus Papilio; species Papilio polytes. The sequence goes on from NW_013526359.1 coordinate 2,853,045, forward strand.
ATAACTAGAAATAATTTCCTCTATCATGTCATCTGACCCGATAGAAAGTACCTTTGAGTTAACAGTTATTTCGCTGGTCATTCAATTAATTCTCTAGAGAATGATTAGTGTTTACCGATAGTTACAAAGCTTCTATTTGTCTGTTGATTCTCACAATAACGTTCCCTCTACTATCATTAGGGACGACTAGTATTAAACTCTATCGTATAGGGTTTTTTACAACAACTTTCGTTTACTACAACGATTTTTTTAACAGATAATCATCCTAAAATAATAAATGCGAAAGCTTAGATGGATGAATGGATGTTTGTTACGAGTCTGTAGCCTAAATCAATTTGTCATTGACGTAGAATATAATCTGGAAGAACACATAGGCTACTTGCTTTTGTTTTTTTTGTTTTGTTTTTAAAATATTATTATTATTTTCTCCTAATTTTATTTAAATTCATGGTCTTAATATATGAATGTCCAACTGGCCAGTTATTCACAATAAAATGTCGTATATGAGAGGCTAATGCGGCAGGAGCCCCGGCCGCGGCAAATGCGCCGCCATTACGCGGGAAAAGGGAAACTATAAAGCATCAGGGGGCGTTCGATAAGCCCTAATGTGGCGTTGAGCTGTTACACTGTTATCGGGATGGTAATGCAAATTTTATGCATTTGACACTCGTATGCAGTCCACCATTATAGTTTCACACGCGGGTAGCAGAGTGACAAAATTAGGACAGAACGGTACTGCTATTCCGTACCTTATTTCAACAGCGACAAGGAATGGACTCTGTCTCCTTTATAGGAACCCGTCTTAAAAAACGTGTCGCGACACAACAATGCTGAAGGTGTCGTTTTCATTTAATTATAGTATTGATATTGTTTACACACAAACAGTTGTCCTCAAAGTTTTCAGTAGATTCACAAATAAATTTTCACTATTTGTCTTAACTAGTGTAACTCTACTACATATATCCTGTTTTCCGTTTACGTACTATTAGACAACTTATTTAATTGATACTGTCGCTTTTAACTTAGAGCAATACTTCTCGTCAAGACTCAAGTTACGCGCCAATCTATCCATACTTCTAGTGACATTGACAGCTGTCAGCTAGGGACATGCCGTTTATGCCGATAATCCAGAGTTGCGCCAATTCTATAGCACGGTACTAATTTTATTCCTAACAGTACAAATAATAACACTTGTACTGTCTACGACTTTGACTCAAAAATATAATATTCCGCCCTCATGTGAAACTGACATTAAATAGGTAAAGAAAAATATTATCATATTAATTTATAACTAACCTGTGTATAAAACGAAAGAATTTCAACTTCAACGGTGTTAAATTTTATATCTTTAGTTTGCTATATATGACTTGCCCACGCTTGCAAATATCGAAGCTTTGTCATATCAAAATATGACTTTTTTATTATTTTCTTTTCATTCCTGATTTCATAACGACTTCAAACGTAAACTGACAAAGGATCATGATCAGAAACAACTTTGAATGTAACAAAATAAGGCAACAAGATCCTGTTCGTTACGTATATAGCCGCAAAACATATCTCCTTTCCAGTTGAATGGAATATTACACAGGTAGAGTGGTAACCGCGGATATCTTATCTGGCAACGCTAAAAATAAATATATCTGCTTTAAGAAAACAAATAAAATACACATATTACAAATTGGCACATTGGTTGCATGTATTTCTAGGTGTAGTTTTAGATTCTTTCTTGAATATTGAATTATTGGAGTTGATTAAAAAAAATAATTGCATATAGAAAGACTGAGGCAAATGCTGTGGCATCCAAAGCATTTAATTTTTACAAATTGACGGTTAAATTTACAACAAGAATACTTTAAAAAAATCATAGATTACTGAAAAATAAATATATACTAGTATGAAGACTGCAATAAAGAAGATAAATAAACAACGAGACATCGCCTTCCATGTTTCATGGCTCTGCTTAACCACTTTTATTCTTGTTGTGTCGTTGCCTGGAGTTTGCCTCATTTTAAGGATTAAATGGTCCTGTTCTGTTAATTTATTTTTTTTATTTTATTAGTTAATTTAGTTTTGATGTTTTTGGTATATTTAGATAAAACTAAAGGACAATTGTCGTACATTTGCTAATTTTTATCTAAAATGTAAATATTATTTTCAATAAGATAATTTTTGACACTGACAAAATACGATGTTACCGAAAATCAAACTCGATTAACAATTAATGTCATAAGAAATATCGATATTAGTGGGGCAACATTTCTTTTATTTATGCAACAGTGATTTTAACTTAAAATATTTTAAACCCATACATTACTTTTAACTGCTATACATTTTTTCATTTTCCAATTGTTTTGTTTTGTTTTTTTTTTGTTGCAAAACATCGATTTTCAATATCTTCCTCGTCTATAATGTTCGTAAGATACGGGTTTCTTACCACGATTGAATTGTTTTAGCTCCCGATATTTCGGCACAGTTGCATGCGCCATGTCAGTCAGCCCGTGAACATGGCGCATGCAACTGTGCCGAAATATCGGGAGCTAAAACAATTCAATCGTGGTAAGAAACTCGTATCTTACGAACATTATATTTGTAAAAACCACGACAGTTTAAAGTTATATATCTTCCTCGTCTATTCTATAACTACTCTTTGAACCGACACATGGGACTTAATCTTTGTTTTTTGGTTCTGTCATTGTCATCATTTGTCAGTTTGGAATGTTTTGTAAACATTAGACAAAATAGAAACATAGATATAGTATTAAGAGTTTCCACACAAAAAAATATATGTTATAAATAAAACATGCCTAGGAAGCCATGTTATTGGACGCGCAAATTGGAGTTAGAATTGGTTGAATTTGTTCGCCAAAGAGAATTTATATGGAAACCATTTAATAACACGAATCATCAAATTCAACAAAAATATAAAGCATACGCCGAGTTTGCTGCAAAATTGGGTCGGGGTTACTCTGGTAAATCATTAATTTATCCACATACCTAATATAGTAGTCTCTTATTTAAGATTTGTATTAAATTGCAATTAAAATACAAATTACAGCACGATCAGTCAGAGATCGCTGGGTTAATATTAGAAGTACTTTCAACCATAATCTTCGACGTGTGGACAAGTCAAAAGAAACTGCAACATCACCTGCTGAAGTGTATGTACCTTGCTGGCCGTTATGGAAGCCATTGCAATTTTTACGCGAGGTTCCAAAAAGAGAAGATGTAAATTTTGAGGTGCGTTTTTACTAACAATTAATTTGTTTTTAAATTGACCTATCGTTGAGACCTGCCAAACATTACCATTACAGTTAAAAACATGGTCATACTTTCTCCTTCTTTCTCTAGTTTTGCATGTGATCTTTTAACACCTTAGGTGCTATGTGTATCTTTTTTCACACAGTGTCTAGAACACTATGTATGTGGCTTGAGAGATATGAATTTCAAGTGAACTATTTCCCAACCCACATGTATCTAAATGTCACACGGATAAAAATCCAAGGAAAAAAGGGGTAAAAGTGGGTGAAAAACAATATATAATATGTTATGTAGTTTTAAACACATTCCAACAAAAAAAATTTGTTTTTTTTAAATGCTCACTTAGGGTCTGGCGCTGAGGGTGTTAAATATTTGATGAAAGAAAAATGTTAGAATTTTGTAAATGACTTGTCCAATTTAAAACTATGTTATAAAAATATGAATTTTATTTTCAGAATTATCCATCAATGCAACCGGAATTATCAAGTTTAGATAACATAGAGATGAAAGAAGAATCACAGTCAGACATGGAAGAGATAAAGCTAGGTATCAGGCAGCGAGGGAAACGAACAGATAGACCTAGACGACAATTCAAAACACCTACTATGAGAATCAAGAAAAACAAATGTGTCAGCTTTATTGACAATCTTCTTATAGCTATGAAACCTATTTCAGAACCATCTGACATGCAGTATTGGTTCTTCGGAAGACATGTGACTGAAAGACTGAATTCTATGAGAGATATAGATGCATCTAGTGCTAGTAAAGAAATAATAGCATATCTAAATCAATGTAGATCTTTAAATGACAGTGATATTAAAAGTGAAGGTACTTTGGAATAAAATTAGTGTACTGTACAAGAATCTAGTCTAAAGAGATTAGTCACAGTGGTTGAGTTGAATGGACTTGTAATCTACAAATAAAGATTTGATCTATGATTTTAAAAGAACATTTAAATATATAGGCTAGATGTAGGGAACAACATTATTTCACCGGTAACTTCTTTGAAAGGTACAATGTTGTCAAGTTTTATATATCAACTCCTGACCTTATATTTTTTTTTAATAATAAAAGTGGGCAAACGAGCGGCGTGAACACCAAGGTGGTTAACGACGCCCATGGACATCCGCAACACCAGAGGAACTACAGTTGCATAGCCGGCCTTTGAGGAAATGATAGGCTCGCTTCTTGAAGGACCCTAAGTCGTATTGGTTTGGAAATACCGCCGAGGACAGACCGTTCCACAACGCGGCAGTGTGGGGCAGAAAGTTCCGCCAAAACCGCACGGTTGTGGAATGCCAGCCATCGAGATGGTGAGGATGGTACCTGGCGGTCTGTCGTATCGTCCGATGACGAAACTCAGCGGCAGGAATTGTTCCAAACAGCTCTATTGCCATGTTTAAAACAATTTTACAAAATAATAATAAGCTCCATCTTTGTTATAAAATAAATTAAACAGTGTCACAAAAAAAGTAACAGTAACTTAACAGTAGTAGTGCCCGCTTTAACATGTTAGCACTGCAGAGCCGGCACGCCCGGTGTAATACCACGACCACACAGAAGACAGGCGTGAAGTGGAAGCAATTCCGTGTTTCGTCTCATGAGTGCGGTGCCAGAGGCCTAATTTAAGTCTTTACCACCCTTTTCTTACAAGAAGAGGTTGGGAAGAGGAAGTGGATTTAACGGTGGAGGAGCTGCATAGGAAGGGAAATATCCTCTCTATGTGCATCACCTCCTCCGTCCTATAAGGGTAGGCAACGCATCTGCAATTGCGGATGTCTATGGGCAGCGGTCGCTTCGCCTTTTTGGCGGGTTCAGGTGGCCGCTTGCTCGTTTGCCGCCATATGTTATAAAAAAAAAAAAAAATTAAGTATGATTAATTATATTGACATGTGGTTTTTAACCTATCAATGTGGAAATTGTCTCAAGCAAAGAGTACTATAATATACAGGCTGATTCTTAACGGATGGATCCACAGTTTTGTGTAGGTAAAGGACCTCAATAGCTCACTTGAGACATTCTGTATACAGAGTGATTCTTAACTGACGGATCAATGTGGTAGAGGACCTCAATAGCTATCATTTAAACGCAAAGTTTGTGGCCAAATAGTTTTAAACTAAATATCGAACAAAACTTTGCCTTTAAATAATAACTATTGAGGTCCTCTACCTTAAGAATCACTCTGTATATAGAATGTCTCAAGTGAAGTGTCAACTATGCTTCCTCTATATTTTTTTAATAACTTTGATTTCTATAAAAAATTTAATATGTGTTAAGTCAATTTGCAGTAATCCAGCTTTGACTATGACCTTTATGAATGTCAAATTAAAAACAGATTTCAAAAATATTTTTTTTAATAATTCAGAAGTATTTTATGTTTATTACTGGCCATTAAATCGTTGGTACAATCGTTTAATTGTGATGCCATAGCACATTCATCTTTATTCTTAGAACTGGCTTCAATACATTTATCAACATTTTTGTCTAGTTTCTTCAATAATTTTGTGTCACGTGCGAAGAATTTGCTCACCAGTAATATAAGGTTTCCTGTTGGATATGAATAAATAAAAAAAAAGTTATCTGTTAAAATTTTAAATCTAACCAAAATGGATGAATTATAAGAATAATTATGTATTAAGTAATTACGTATGCTTTATTGAGATAAATAATTACAATAAAACACTTTTCCAGGATGACAGCTCGTTTTATTATTATTGGTTGCCAACGCAACCAGTGTGGACATCACATTTATATTATGTAAATGTAATTGTTAAAATAAATTGTTTACTACATTTTTTTTTTACTTTTAAATATTCCCTAGTATATTACAGTATGGGAGCGTCGGTGGCTCAGTGGTTTTAGCACTTGACTTTTAATCTACAGGTCTTGGGTTCGATTCCCGAAATTCAATGATATGTGTGAAGTCAACCAACCCGCATTGGGCCAGCGTGGTTGACTATGGCCTAGTCACCCTAATTTGGGGTAGGCTCCGAGCCTCTCGGTGGGGACGTATAGTGGACTGGTGAAGATGATCCTAGTATATTTAGTTCATTTTTTAACTGTCAGCTAAACCCTATCCTTTCTCTTACCTTTAATAATTTTCCCGTTACTTATAACTCCATTACGTTTTAAAACACAAGCGATTAGACATTCGCCGTGTATTGGAGAGTCTTTCTTCGGTGATAATCTTCTCACTGTCTTCTTCTCTTTGGCCTCAACTTCTTTTAAACACTCTGTCATATTCTTTCTGAACTGTTCCACATGAGGGGAGACTTCGTTAGGGAACCCGCTGTACGACCAGTGTAGTTCTTTTTCTTCTTGCTTGCTTTTAGCTGGATTTAACAAAAGTATTAGTGACCGGATATGGTAAGCTTTTTTGATTTTCGACTATTATTATTATTTTTTTTTATAACATAAGGTGGCAAACGAGCAAGTGGCCATCAGAAACCTCCAAAATGGCGAAGCGACCGCTGCCCATAGACATCCGCAATTGCAGATGCGTTGCCTACCCTTCGACGGAGGAGGAGACGCACATAAAGAGGATATTCCTACTTCCTATGCATCTCCTCCACCGTCAAATCCACTTCCTCTTCCCAACCTCTCCTTATAAGAAAAGGGTGGTAAAGAGAAAGGGTCTTAAATTAGGCCTCCGGCACCACACTCATCAGACGAAACACGGAATTGCTTCCATTTCACGCCTGTCTTCTGTGTGGTCGTGGTATTACACCAGGCGTGCCGGCCCTGCAGTGCTAACATGTTAAAGCGGGCACTACCACTGTTGACCGACTTCCCAAAAGGAGATACTCAATTTGTGTGTATATTTTTTATATGTTATGCCATATCTCCGGACCAGGTGGACCGATTTTGATTTTATTTTTATTATATTTTTACAAATAAAATAGGGTGTTTTTAAAATCTCGTGATAAACTTAATTACCAACTTATGTAACGTAAGTAATAAGAAGTATACCATTTCGTCGATCTTTTCTCTCTAATTTCAAATTTCTTGTTATAACCGTATTCTTGTCTATTTTAACATCGTGTATCGCATCCATACCAATATACTCTTTTGTTTGGGTCTTACTTTTATCTTCATTGCCAACAACTGCTGCGAATAAAGCAAATAGAAACAGCCCCGAGTACTTCATTTTATGAAATGTTATAAAACTGGAGGAAATAAAAGTATGAAACGATAAATTAATTGCTTGTTAACGAATTTGATAAAGTTTTATGCTTTTATACGAGGAAAACCTAACTGAAATATTATTTTTTTTTGCCCTTTTTTTTTCTAACCAGTTACCTAACCGGTTAGGAAAAAATTGTTTGTTGTAGTTGTAAAAGAGGAATATTTTTTTCATTTTCGATCAAATCGATTTTGTGCTAGGGAAAAAAGAAAATCCCTTTTCCAACTAGTTACCAAACAAAAATCTTATAATAACTTTGGTTAGGAAAAAGGAACGAGGAATTTTTTTATTAATCGTAAATTGTAAACATTTTTAAGTTAATATGGGAATTAAAAAAACAACAACATAACCTTAAAATAATGTTGTATTTTATTTTACAAATTCAACTATATACAAAACATTTAGGAACAAAATAATTTGAACTATACAACTTATATAAAAGGTACAAAAGTTGAAATAAGTACAAGTAAAAAACTGACCCCTTTTTTGTTTTCAATAACATTTCAAAGTTTTTGCATTGTTCAATTATGTATGTTTTTTAAAATACTAATAATCGTTTAGTTAGTAATTTGAAATGGCAGCCAGATCATAATATAGGTAACTTATGATTAACAGTTATGAGTAAATATAATAAATTACAAACAAGAATGTGCATAAGCCGCCATATTGTGACGTCATAGCTCTTACGTCGGTAAAACAGCATCATTCGCCCGCATAACTACATGTGTCTTTCTTCCAACCAGAATATGAGTAACAATATGTTTTCAAGTGTCAGGTATAACTGAGGATCTAGCACGAAAATTTGCAATATAGTATTCGTAACGTCATTGCCAAATAGATTCAAGTTTTTACTACATTGTACCTTATATGGCGTTGCGCCAATCTTATATAAATGTCGATGTTACGAATGTATTCTCGCAATTTTTTGTGCTAGACCCCCAGTTATGACAATGAGCAACCCTTTGCGTAACGGCCGCGGTACTGGTGGCCTCCATCTTAATTTTTTTCATTATGCTTTTCTTGGTTTCTCATTTAAGTTTATACTATACATTGATTATATGAAAATATACAAACACATTTCTAATAGTTTAAAGCAAAATACGTCCGAAAGACATTTTGAATATTTCTAAAGTCATAAATTTCGCTTCACTAAAAAATTAAATGCAGTTAACCTTAAATAATATTTACACTTTTATTTACTTCATTAAAAATACTTTGTAGCATTTTTTTTTATAGCCTCTTTTCTAATTGGCTGGTGTTACCACATCTGAAAAGGAAAATCTTTATTTAATAAAATTACAAATACGTTTGAAATAAAAAAAAACAATAAAAAAAGGGTTTTTTTTATCATTTCATGCGGAAGGTGGATTGATGAAAAACGTCACTTTTTAAGCATATCTTCGTTAACACAATCCATACTTTAGTATATGAGTGTTGTATGATGTTGTATGATGGTGTATGATGGAGTATGATGTTGTATGATGGTGTATGATGTTGTATGATGGTGTATGATGTTGTATGATGGTGTATGATGGTGTATGATGTTGTATGATGGTGTATGATGTTGTATGATGTTGTATGATGTTATATGATGGTGTATGGGTGTGTGGGTGTGGGGGGCGTGTACCGGGCGTGGCGGGCGTGGTGGGCGCGCAGGCGGCGCAGAGCGGGGCGTGGCGCGGCGCGGCGAGCGCGGGCAGCGGCGCGCGCCGGCACACGCAGCGCGTGCACACGCAGCGCCCGCAGCCCCAGCAATGATGCTACACAGTGCACATACGTATACATAGTCATCCCTTTCATGCTCTCTCACAAGACAGAGACAGCATGAATTAATACGAATGTCACGTCAAAACTGTCATGTACAAAACCCTGTAGGATTGAGATAACATATTTCTACCTGAAGCGGTCTGACTAACTTTTGTGAAAAAGAATAAATAAATAAATGGACTAATATGTCTCATCATTCCTTACAATTTGTTGTGCTATGTCTATCTCACTCTCTCAAATATATAATGGGCGATAACGCCCCCACAGGGGCGTTTGAAACCTTTAGAGGGGCGTTATAGGGCCCCATAAAAAATTAGGGGTGTTGATATAGGTTAGAGGGGTCATGCATATTTGGTAATTTCATTTATTTTATATAGTATTTTAAATTGCACTGAAATTATATTAAAGGGGGTGCGCTGAAAGATTATTAATTTTCAAAGGGGGCGGTAAAAGAAATAAGTTTGAAATACACTGGTCTAAGATAACGTTTGTTACAATCAAGTAACTTTTTATTGTAAAAAAATAAAGTAGAAGTATTAGATGTTACCTTCCTGCTGTAGTGGTCTAGCGGCGTAGAGCAGCTGCACTCGGTGACGTTCTTGAGGCTCTTCCAGTCCAGCGCCACCGAGTGCACCTCGCTCTCCAGCGCCGCCAAACTGGCCGGCACTGAGTCCTCCACCCTCTGTACAACGTAACGTTAGTGGCGCTAGTGTGCTAGATATGTGACGCTATAGCACTTAAAACGTGGCGCTAAAATACTAAAATCATGGTACTAGTACGCCAGCGACGTGGGGATTTAGTCTGGGAGCGCTATAATGCTAATGATGTGGCGCTAGTAGGGTAAAAACATATCTCTGATGTGCTAAAAACGTGACATTATTGTACTACAAACATGGCGCTAGTGTGCTAAAAATGTGGCGCTAGTGTTCTAGAAAGTGGCGCTAATATGCTCGAAAGTGGCGCTAATGTGCTCGAAAGTGGCGCTAATGTGCCAGAAAGTGGCGCTAGTAGCGACATTGTTGAAAATTTCCTTCTTAAATTTAAATCAATTGAAATATGACGTAACAAAACTACATTTTCCATACCTCGGTGATAAGCGGTATGTTATTGGGCTTGTTCGCGGGCGCAGCTTCCTTGAGAGGGTGGTCGTGGTTAGCGCACTCTAGCTCCGAGAGGCCGCCACTGGACTCATATAGTAACCTAAAAATATTAATATACAAATTATTATACTGATTTAAAAACATTTAGAAATGGAAATAGAAAAAGATAGATAAATAGAAATAAATTTATTGAAAAACAAGAGATTAACAATTACAATAACAGTTATACCAACTAAAAGATAATTACAAATTGTGGTTAATATACGATTAATCTGGTGATGCCTACACTAGGCAATGCCTGTATCGTGGGCACCGAAAACAGCAAGAAAAATCTTTTACATTAATTACTAAAAACCTACGCTAATATATTGCTCCAGTATAAATGAAAAATAAATATGCAAGATGATATATGGCATATAAAATAAATAAATTTGAAGCATTATTTTATTTAACTAGTAAGTTTAATTTTTACTGTAATTTATATGGCTTCGATATTTTAGTTTTTTCTTTCTGTTGTGAAATGTACCAGAAAGGGAAAGCATTGGCTCCTTTAGCACAGGATTTCCTCGTTAAGGAGCTAAGACGATATCCTACAATCAATGGTTATGCGAAAAAGAATCTTTATTATTACTTTAGGAACAGCAATAAAGGTTTATTTTAATTATTTTATTATTAACAAGGGTAAAGATACTTACTTGTTGTCAATTTGCAGATTTTCAGTTTTAGTTTCAATGTCAACTGTGTCAATATTGCCGTTCTGATAATTGACAACTGCCGAGTCTTTCTCTCTGCTCTTCTCTTTTCTTCCTGATAGAAGATTCTTGAACGTCGAAATTCTCTATAAGAAATTAAGCAAAAAAATTACAATTGTATTGTAAAAATTGTTACACAAATAAACTCCCGTGGGCTGTGTTTTTGTTTACCCTATTTTGGCGTTTTTTGCCCTACTTTAGGGTTTTGTTTGCCCCACATTGGCGGGTTGTTTGCCCTACTTTAGCCTGTTGTTTGCTCTACTTTAACGTTTTGTTTGCCCCACATTGGCAGGATTTTTGCCCTACTTTAGCGTTATATTTGCCCTAGCATGGCATATTTTGCCTTACCTAGTGTGTTGTTTGCCCTACATTGTCATGTAGTTTGGCCTACTCCAGCGTGTAGTGTGCCTTAGCGTGTACCTTAGCGAGGTATGTGATGTGGTAGTCGAGTGCGGAGGCGTGCTGCACGGCGGCGGGCAGCAGGTCCGCGAGCGGCTCGCGCGGGTGTACGCCGCCCTCGTGCCGGCAGTACATGCCGCGCCAGAAACTGACAAAAATAGCAATTTACATATAATTCACACATATATAGGCGACAAATGCCCAAAATATATGTAAAAAATATTATTAAATTGCCTACAATCCTTACATACCACCTTTTGATAAGTATTCTCTTTGAAACGCATTTTTTTAGACTGTTGACCTGCCCCCTTTTTAACTTTCATCCACTACTAAATCATTGGAAAGCAAATATAAGCCGTTTAAATCTGTTTGAAGGTCAATGTCAGGTAATAAAGGTCAATGAAGAAATCTTGCTTTCGCCCGCGACTCTGTACGCGTGGAATTTAAAAAAGTAAGTAGCCTGCTCTTCCTGACTATCTATGACTCACCGAGATCATTTCATCAGCTTAGGCTACAAAACTCTAACATCCATCCATCTAAACTTTCGCATTTATAATATTAGTAAGATTATACATACCGTATGCTCTGCGCATTGAGGTCTGGTTTGAGCAGGTCGGGGTGCGCTTTGGGGTTGTAGAGGGGGTTCTTGTACTCGCTCAAGTGACTCGCCATGTAGCCCCACAGAGAGAACGTGCGCTCAGACAACCTACAAACAAAAAGTAATAATAAACCTTTAAAACGTCGCTAGTGTGTTAACAAAAGCACACTAGCGCCACTTAAGTGGAACTATTTATTTATGACTAGCTTTCGCTAGTGACTCCGCCCGCGTGGAATAAAAAAAAAACAAAAGTGAGTAAGTGTCTTCCAGACTATCCTCTACGTCTAAGTCAAATTTCATCGAGATCCGATCAGCCGTTTAGACTACAAAACTTTCGCATTTATAATATTAGTAAGATCTAATGGCGCTAGTGTGCTTTCTAAGGACACTATCGCCATTTCAATGGAAAGATTTATCTAATGGCGCTAGTGTGCTTTGTTATACACTAGCGCAAACAATAATCAACAACCAGCTAAAAACCACAAAGTACAAGGTATTATTATAATAACTTACCTGAGATCTCGTCTATCTTTCTGGCAGTTGCCAATAAATGTTCCATACTGGCAGGCGTGGGCGTGGTCGTGTAGCGTCAGCAAAAACCTCTCGTTAAACTGGAACGCCTGGAAGTTAAAATCTATTAAATACTCTTCCGCCACTTCGACAGCGCAGATTATAAAATATGTAGCCCATAATTTTAAAATCGGTCCAGTTAGTCCGAAGATCATACGGAACAAACGCTGCATTGAGGACATAAATATAAAAATAATGCTCTTAATGTTAACATGTCAGGTTCGCAAAATGCGAAATTTTAGATGGATGGATGGATAGATGTTTACTAGAAGGCATCTCCGGAACGGTTCAATGGATCGGGATATTGTTGTAGAACATAGTATGGTGGAACACATAGGGTTCTTTTTTTATTTCTAACAATCGAAGTTAAGGGCATAAACTAGTGTTACACAATAGATTTTCCAATTATATTATTCGTATAGATCAGTGATTCCAAAAGTGTGTGTGTGTGCATGTCAGCGTGCGCACCAGCGTGTTGAGAGCGTGCGTATTAGTTTGTGCGACTGGCGGTATGCTTGTCGGTGTGCGTGTCAAATTGTCCGCGCCTGTGTGTCTGTATGCGTGTCACTGTACTTACCAAAATGTCTGCGTGCGTGTCGGCATGCGTATCGAAGTATCTGCGTGTGTGTCAGTATGCATGCCGATGTGTCTGCGTATGTGTCGGTATGCGTGTCGAAGTGTCTGCGTGTGTCAGTATGCATGACGAAGTGTCTGCGTGTCGAAGTGTATGCGTGTCTGTCGGTATGCATGTCGAAGTATCTGCGTGTGTATCAGTATGCATGTCGAAGTGTCAGTGTGCATACCTGCGGCGCCTGGCGGAACAGCTGCCACGTGCAGTCGAGCAGCTGCGTGAAGACTGGCGCGCGCTCGCGGCCGTCGCCCGCCACGTGCGCGCAGCGCGCCGCGAACTTATGCCCGAACGACAACCAGTCCTTCTCTATCAGCGCCTGGAACACATCGTAATATATAAATACATTTTTTTTTTCAAATGGAAAGTATATGTAGTACAATCGACACGCTTTGTATCCGACCAAATATAAAATCGACATTTTCTTGAACCGGAAACAATTTTTTATCTCTTTCCACCCAAAATATTTTTATTTCAATACATGATCTTTCTTAAAACATGAATTTTAGTAGTTATAGTTTGTTAGAATTAAATGAATCCGTGTCATTATTTTATATCGATAGAAATTAAAAAACTTTTTCAAAAAATATCTTACATGATTAAAGTTACTAATATTATAAATACAAAAGTTTAGATGGTGCATGCTTGTTAAAATTTGTAGCCTAAACTGCTGAACCGATCTCAATTTAATTTGGCATAGAAGTAGAGGATAGTCTGGGATAACACAAAAGCTACTTAATTTTTTAAAACCCCCCGAGAACTAAGAACTGAGCTGAAAGCTAGTATAATATTAGTATTTTCAAAACTTTTTCATATTTAAATTTACATCTATGCTATTAAAAAGGAAAGTTTTGTATTTTTTTATAAGTAACTCAAGAACTACTCGATTGATTGATGCTACTGAAATTAGTTCTTCCACCATTAAAAAGCTCTCCGATAACGTATATCGGAGAAACATCATACTAATATTATAAATGCGAAAGTTTAGATGGATGGATGTTTGTTAGCGTTTGTAACCTAAACGGCTGAACGGATCTCCATGAAATTTGGCACAGGTTTAGAGCATAGTCTGGAAGAACACATAGGCTACTTATTATCCCGGGATAAATTACGGTTCCCGAGGGATTCATTAATTTAGTTTTTTAATGTTTACTCGATCATTCTGCAACAGTTCAACATATCTTATTGAAATTTGGCACAGATATAAAACAAAGTCTGGAGTATACATGGGATAAGCTTCATCCCTTAGGTGTCCGGTTCCCGAGGGAGTAGCTTTTTGTAATTTATATAGTTCGTATGTTTTCTAATACCACGCGGACGAAGTTGCGCGCAACAACTTGTCTATACTTTTATGAAGGAAAGGTTTGTATTTTTTTTTGTAACTCAAGAACTACTCGATTGATTGATACTACTTAAATTAGTTCGTCCATTAAAAAGCTACGTTATCGTAGAAACATATTGCATATTTTTTATTATTTTTTTAATCCTACGCAACAGCGATATAACATTGGTATATGACCTGGTATCCATTAATAGTGCGGTAGTGGGGGTCGAGGCAGAGCGCGGCGAGCGAGCAGGCCTGCGCGGTGCGGTCCCAGCCGTCGCTGCAGTGCACGCACACGCTCACGCCCGACGACACCGCGCTCGCTATCCACCACGACGTCTCCAGTATCGACCTCGAACACACGCTCATAACACAATACTTACCTTACACACACTTTGTTGCCTAACATGTCACCAATTGTAGCATACTTTTGAATATTTTTTTTTAATAAAAAAGCCCTACACTTGCATCACGCTTTAGGCTATATATTTTAACACCATTAAACTTAGGGGGTAAATATTATGGATAGAATCCTAATATGGGAAAGAGACGGTTGCTGCCAACATCAAGGAAGCAAAGTTGCCATGTTTTGTCATCATGTCATGTCATTTTGATATTTGCAATTGATAATTAGACAAATGTGAACAATAAAAGAAAAATTTTATAATTTTATGCGGATGAAGTCGCATGGGAATAACTAGTTAATATTATAAAGAGGAAACATTTGTATATATTGAAATAACTCAAAAACTACTTAAATAGATTAGTTAGAAATAAAATCTATGAGTAACATAGGCTTTATTATTTGTAATTATTTAATTTCTCGCGGGTGAAGTCGCGAGCAGAAGCTAAATGAGTAACACCTAACTTACTTGATATGCTTCAACCAGCCTGAAGACTCTAAGCCACTCAGGAATGATGACATAGAGGGTGTATTCTGTTCGCAAGCTGAAAGAAAAAGTATAAAATGCACAGAGTAGAAAACGTTGATTTAGCGTTTTTTTTTATTTGTCACAATTACGGGAACTACAAGTAGAGATAAAAAATCACTCACTTTCCACAAGTTTCTGTAGACTTTTCCTCATAACGTGTATATTGCCGATGCCCATAAATTGGAACTTTATGTTTTCGTAAAACGCCTCGTTCTCATATCCCTTGCCCGCGGCGCGGTTCACCATTGCGTTGATCTGTAATGCATTTAACAATTCTCAAATACCAAGCTAGTTTTTTCAAAAATATCTTTGATATTATAAAATAATTGATTTCCTAAACTAAATAATGTACTTTTCCTAAAAATATTACAAAAAGCTTACCCTAGGTCTGGTGTCTACCACATACATGTAACCACAGTTCGGGTTCGCTCGTCGTATCAAATCCAGCATCTGTTCATCTTCCATACATCTGGAAATATAACATTTAATTTCAATATCATCAAACTCAAGACTAAAAGAATTCGAATTTTTATTTTTTATATCTTCCAGAGATACATTGCTTTTTGGGGTAGACAGTATTAAGTGGTATATGAACTAATAAACGCCCGCGATTGCCAACTTCAATTGCTATAAAGAGAATTTCGGAAACTCCAAAGAACAAACGGAACCCTCAGTACTTGAAATTCCCAGATGAGTCAGAACTCTTCCTGTAGCTCTACGTTGCTGCAACGTAGGACCTCTGTCACCGACTCGCGATTTTATAGTATACCTAGCAGAAAATCCGCTTAGAGGCTGACTGCATCGCGCTATCGCAGCCTTGTTGTGGTGCAGGTAGGCGAGCGCGGGCAGACGGCCGCGAGACCTGAAGCTGGCACTGCCCAGCAGCACCGCGGTGCTCGCGCGCGCCGGCACGTACACCTCGCTCGGGTACGTGTCGCACAACTGACAACATAACTCGATTTAAACAGGGGCACGTGTCACAAAATTGCCAACACAGCGGCACATCTGATGTTAACAGAGACACGTGTCTCAGAGTTGCCAACATGAGAATAGTTCTTTTAACTGAGATACGTATTGCATTACCGACAACATAGAGATAGCACATTTGATTTCAATTAGGACACGTGTCATATAGTTACGAATATAACAAACAGAGTAATCATTTTGTTTCAAATTACATACCTCATAATTCCTATTAGCATTGCAAAGCACCCAGTGCTCATTAGGAACATTCATCCGCTGGTACTCCGTCTGGATGTCGAAGAAGTTCCAGCCTGCTGACTTAGGCAAGTCGTCAGGTGTCGACTTATAGTGGAAGCAGTATAACTCCTCTATGTGAACTGAAACCACCAAACACTACGATCAGAAATTCAGATTAACAGTAGTTCAATGAGAATTCTATTAAATCTCTTCCTCTTTAAGGAAACATTCTTTTAGTAGTTTACCTGGTTGACTGAGTCGCAGTAATGTCTGATGCATTTCATGACAGTCCCGTTCCCTCGGGATGACGAAGAAGACTGACTGGAAGGTCTTAGTGCGCACGAGCAGCGGTGATCCTGTCGTGGTGATGGGGAGGCGCTCTACTGACGAGATATGCATAAGGAGTATCTGAGAAAGAGAATCATCGGTCATTCAATGATCCATTAAAATGTGGCTGTATAATTTGAGGGAGATAGAAGACTCACCCATGTCTCCTTCCTCATGTCATGATCGACGAATATGAGATGAGTTGTCGCGAAGTACAACGTGCCTTTTGATGGGTTTCTTACATTGTATTTGTCCAGTAGTTGAACATTCTCCAACTGAAACCAAAAAATTATAAGAGTGATTAAATATTTTCATAAAAACTGTTGATCATGAGCTTCAATCAAATTTGTTAATAAGAAAACACGGAGACAATTCAACTAAATGTTTATTTCCGAAATAAAAATATTTTAAACATTAAACTTCAAAAAAATACAAATATTACTTCTTTTTGCCGTGCTGTGCACCATGTGGCTTCTTTTTATCGGCTCCCCTTCCCGTTTCCTTTAGAGTCTCTTCTGTAATTACCTGCAAAGAATGCACTGTGCGGTCCACTTCAGCAAGTAGTTCATGACAACGCTGATTCATAGAATCCGTAGACTTTGTCACACAAGACTCTAATGCATCGCCAGCTTTCACCAATACAGATGTTATCTTCATAGCTTCCAGTGCCGAGTAATTACCACCTTCATTAAACAATTTCAAATGAGATATGTATTGAACATTTGCGATTCTCGCCTGCTGTACTCGATTTGCGATAAACTTCTTACACAATTCAACTATTGATGACAAACTTTCATCAAACTGTTGCCTATGATGCGACAGTCGTGTCGAGTAACTCAACATTTTTAACCTCTTCACTTCAACGTCAACATCAGGCGATTCAAGCTCTTCCATTCCCGCTTTGATACTGTTTAACCAATGAGAAATCTGGTACAAGCTAGGGTTGTCAAATTTAATAAATTGTGCAACTTCTTGTGGCAAACTAGCAACCAAATTGTTAATGGCTCCTATATGAGATTCTAAACAAGCCTCGTGTCTACGAATCTCCGTCAAACGTAAATCACGCGCCGCCGCTATACGTTCCTTGCGGACTTCAAGCGACATAAGTTTTAGTTCAAGTCGTTTTTTTAAAGGCAAAGATCTTTCACTAAGCCACGAATTAACTTGACGTTCCAGTTTTTCTGAAAGTAAAGGTAAATTGTTCTGAAATGATTCAAGAAATCCATTTCTCCAGTTACTGAGTGCTATCTCTTGGACTTCCGTTTGGAATATTTCTCGCGAGAGAGCTAGCTTCATATCGCAGCCGGAGAGACGTGCTCGTGTGTCTTGAATACTGTCCTCACTACCAGTAATTAGATAAGAAGCAATCGGATGTTTACTAACGAATAAGTCAAATTCCGCTTGCACAGTATTCGATAATGGGATATGGAGATTTACGAGCTCGTTCAGTCGACCGATTTCAGCTTCACTATGGTATATGTACTCGTTTGATTTTTGCTTCAATAATACTAGAAGAACGTCATAAAAAGATTGCAATTTATCGGCATCACTCGCTGTCATTAATTGTTCGAAGGATATATTGAAGGCTTGTTCACTTGCAAGTTCCAATGAGTCGTGCTTACTGATGAGGTCCTCGACAGCGGCGAGAGTAAGTTTCTCAGCGAGGGCAACTCGGATTATGTGCGCGTCCCAAAGGTGACACGATTCATGTAAAAGCGTATACGTATATTTTAGTTCCTTTCCCACAGACGTTAAACTATTCTGTATCATTTTAATGCAATTGCTTACTTCAGGTACATTTTCACCACAATCGATTTTTGAATTGATAGTTGTAAGCGAAAATCGATTTCGACTTATATGTTCTAGTTTCTCATCAAAGGCTTGATTATTGCAGCAAATTTTGTTTTGAATAAATTTACCGTCGCCTATTCGATGGTATAACACATTTACATTTCCTATAAAATCATAGTACAAATCTGCAACTGCTTTTTGATATTCCTCTGTTAGTTTCTTTATAGAAATATTATTTTTCTTAGTATTTATTGAAGGTTGACGGAGTTGTAATTTGTCCGTAGTTTCTTTTGAATGAGCGCTTGTTATTCGCTTTTGAACAATACGAGAACTACTCGAACAGGAAAGTGCGCTATGTTCTCTTCGTATTATTGCTACTCCAAGACACAACTGATTAATTTGTGCACGAGCTTTTCTTTGATTTTCATTCGCTTGTGCACGTAATTGTGTTTCTAATTCAGGATAGGCTGAGCAATTACTAAGTAACTGTTGATTTATTTCATAAATCTTTTCATCAAATTCATTTAGCACTTCCTTTGGAGACGTATGACCAATCGCAACGATACTGTTAAAACTGTCATGGAGTGCCTTCCTCAATCTGTTTGCACGTTCCTTTTCAAATTGTAAGGCTTCTACTTTAAAGTTATTGACCTCTTGCATTCTTTCAGTGATAAGTTTTTGGATACTACTTAAAGCTTCATCACGAGTTTCTATTGATAGCGCACCTTGTATCGAAGAGTACTTTTTAATCACACAATCAATATCATGTTGACTGTGATTTATATGACAGAGTAGTGTCTCTGCTAGTACTCGAATTTTCGCTTCAATGTCCTCGTTAATAATATACATATTATCTTCAAGCTCTTTTATTAGTTTATGATGATCTTCTTCCCGTTTCTTAAGATAATTGGATAGAATAGTTCCACTCCTTCTTGGCGTCCAGTGGTAAGGCAGCACGGCCACAGCCGCAGTGTCATTATCACAACCAGGTAAGTAAGGTTTGACCTTTGGCTTTTGCACACATGAACAGTTATATGCTTTTACGTTTTTGAAACTTATTTTTTTACTCAGCATCGTGAAAATTATAAAATGACATTACAAATGTAAAATTGACAGTTTTGTTTTGACACAAATCATAATGAAAAATATGAAAGGCTTAGACGGTATTTCGATAACATACTCCTTCGATACAATATATGAAAACGAGAATTC
Source organism: Papilio polytes (assembly GCF_000836215.1). NCBI lineage: Eukaryota > Metazoa > Arthropoda > Insecta > Lepidoptera > Papilionidae > Papilio > Papilio polytes. The sequence continues at coordinate 2,873,086 of NW_013526359.1, forward strand.
GCCCGCGACTTCATCCGCGTGGAATTAAAAACAAAACAAAAGTAGCCTCTGTGTTCTGCGAGATTTTATTCTACATATGTACATATATGCTAAATTTCATCGAAATCCGTTCAGTAGTTTAGGCTACAAACTCCAACATATATTTGTATCATGATTTTAAAGAGTTTTTGACTGTAATTTTCAGAGGTAAAAACCACATCAAAAGATAAGTCAACAGCCTTTGAGATCGGGTGAAGAGGTAAGCGTTACGGAATGTGGGACATCGCACTTACTCTAGTAACGAACGAGTATTCAGTACATGAAAGCCAGCCATCTGTGACACATTTTTATATTTTTATACATGTTTACTTAGATAGTGACACTCAATCAATATTGTATCCCTAAATACTTTCACCTAACAGATTTTTAAACCATGTGGTTTCAAATTAACTGATCTAAAGTTCTGAGTATTAAACGCAAAACATGATCTAAGTATCGAGGGAGATGTAATGATATTAAACGCAAAACATTTGATTCCCTTTTAGTTTAGATTAGTTCCTTTTAGATTATTTAGAGGCCTAATTTAAGTTCCTTTCTCTTTACCACCCTTTTCTTATGAGAGGATGGGAAGAGGAAGTGGATTTGACGATGGAGGAGATGCATAGGAAGAGGAAAAATCCTCTTTATGTGCGTCTCCTTCTCCGTCGGATAAGGGTTGGCGACGCATCTGCAATTGTAGATGTCTATGGGCAGCGGTCGCTTCTCCATTTTGGCGGATTCAGGTGACTGCTTGCTCGTTTGCCATCGTATGTTATAAAAAAAAAATAACATGATCTAAGTATCGAGGGAAATGTAATTATAATGGTGCAAGTATTTATTATGCAGCATATAAGATTTGACACACGAATCTATCCGTGTAGAATTAAAAAAAAACAAAACTAGCCTATATGTTGTTCAGACTATCCTCTACACCTATACCAAATTTCATCGAAATCCGTTCAGCCGTTTTGGCTACACACTCTAACAAACATCCATCCATCTATAGAAACTTTCGCAATTATAACATTAGTATGATTATAGTGAGTTTTGGATCGATCTTAAGGAAAGATTATTGATTTTGGCTGCACAAGAGCAAGACAGTTTGAGATAGTAATAACAGAATTGCACTACGATGCGAATCCTGTTGACCTATTTCATAACAATTTTATTAGAACATTATGAAATACGTAGTCTTCGTAACTTTTAGGTCACAAGAACAGACCACTGGCATAATATCAAAATGTCCGTAACATTTGGAGCTACTGGAAGATGGTACGTTGCCAAACTTTTTTTTTATTAAAATAAGATGGCAAACGAGCACCCGGCAACCTGAATCCGCCAAAATGGCGAAGTGACCGCTGCCCACAAACATCCGCAATTGCAGATGCCTTGCCTACCCTTATCCGACGAAGGAGAAGACGCACATAAAGAGGACATTTCCCCTTCCAATGCGTCACCTCCACCGTCAAATCCACTTCCTCTTCCCATCCTGTCCTTATAAGAAAAGGATGGTAAAGAGAAAGGGACTTAAATTAGGCCTCCGGCACCACACTCATCAAACGAAACACGGAATTGCTTCCATTTCACGCCTGTCTTCTGTGTGGTCGTGGTATTACACCGGGCGTGCCGGCCCTGCAGTGCTAAGATGTTAAAGGGGGCACTACCACTGGTAACTTAGCCCCAATCAAGTTCACCATGGGGGCTACGCTGAAAGATTTGTTCTATATTTCTCTGTATCTATAATCTATACTATTATTTTGTATTCTTGTATGTACTGAAATAATTCAGAAACTGCTAAATCGAATTCAAAAATTACGTTATCAGTGAGTACCATAGGATATATTTTTTTAGTTATTTTTTAATTCATGCGAGCGATGTCGGGGGAATAGCTAGTCTACCTAAAAAGGAAATATCGTAAACTTCTATTATACAAATATCTTTGTACATGTATTATCTTATAATGGATTTTATATATTTAGCAAATAGTAAATAAAAATTAATGATTAACATGAAATTATACAAATTTCCATTCCAACTTAACTTCAAATTAAGTTTTTTATTAAAACTTTATAAAACAAAATTTATTAAAATGTTTTCAATAACAATATAGGTTACCAAACCATATCTAAGTTCTGTTAAGTAATCTTAACTATATGTTTGAATAACATCAAACTATAAACATATCTAAGTTACATCTAAGTTATAAGACAAGCTTAACTTGTATAAATCTGTTTATTGTACTAACAATATCTTAACGTAAGTTGACTAAGAAAGTTTGAAGCGGACTTTGTAAGTTTACTGAGTTATATCTTTGTTCTAATAAAAGTTATTCCAACATTAATCATTTGTATTTCAAATACAAAGGACTGTCTATTTTTGACCGACCTCCCAAAAGAAGGAGGTACTCAATCCGTCTGTATGTTTTTTTATGTGTTACGGCATAACTCCGGCGCTAGTGGACCGATTTTGATAATTCTTTTGTTATCCGAAAGGTAATGCTTGCAGGTGGGTCCCATTTTTTGTTATTAAGTCTTTGATCGCGACTTCTTAGAGCGGGCGCACACCTTTGATTAAACTATCGCACAACACACACACACAAATTTTAATAACAACAATAGCGACACTTCAACATTTTTGAACCCGTCGACATCTCCGTCGCCGAAGCACGAAGCGGCCACAACGCTCTTGGCGCCCCCCGCCCCCTCGAACCGCGCCCTCCGGGCCCTGGCCCGCAGTGCGAGGCGCGACGCGACCGCGAACAAAAGTTAAATAATACTCGCCCTGAAGAAGGATGCCCGAAGGATCCGAAACTAGTCGGTGCCGTCACCGGAGGATAAAAGCGTGAGTTGAGCCGTTTTTAATTAATTTTCGGTTATCGCACAACAGCTATGCGATTGTCGATTGTTTCGCAGCCGATTCAACTGTTTCGTTAAAACTAAAAATCGAGTAGTGTGCGCACCTCCTTATAAGCAAATTAAGTAGCCTATGGTGCTTTACATCAGTACCAAATTCCATATAACTCCATTCAGCTGCTCTGAAGACAACTTCTAACAAACATCAATCTTTATCTATATTATATTATTAAAAAATTTATATTATAATAAAGCGTAAACACACACTTCTTTGTTGCCTAAGATGTCAGCAATTACATTCTTTTTTTTAATAAAAAGCCCTACACCTACGTCATGCTTTAGACTATACATTTTCACGCCATTAAACTTAGGGGGTAAATATTTTGGATAAAAACCTTAATGTGGGAAAGAGACCATAAGTTGTTGCCAACATCAAGGAAGCAAGATTGCAAAGTAAGGTAATTGGTATTTTGACATTTGCAATTGAGAATTTGACAAATGCAAACAATAAATGTATAATTTCATGCGGATTAAGCCGCGCGCGAAAAGCTAGTTAGTAATATGAGCCTTTTTGTTATAAGCATTTATTTATAAAATTCTTAAAGTAATCTCTTCAAAAAGAATCGCAATATGTACAAGTATTTCCTCACTGAAAACCGTCTAAAAGTTGCAAAAACAAACAAGATATACGAGCACTTCAATGTGAGATATCACAAGACATTACCTCGACATTACGTCGATGCGTCTTCATATAATATTGAACACGAGGCTAAGGAAGGGCGTCAGAATATCTAACTTTATGAAATAACTAGCTGTTGCCCGCGACCTTGCCCGCGTGATATTAAAAACAAGAAAAAATATAGCCTATGTTACTCACTTATAACGTAGCTTTTTAATGGTGTAAGAATGTTTAAAATCAGTCAAGTAGTTTTTGAGTTATTCCAATACATAAAAAAATACAAATCTTTCCTCTTTATAATATTAGAACAGAAAAAAATATTTCTTTTTTTTTTTTAATAAAAACATTGAAAGTAAATAGAAATAAACTCAAAGGCCTTTTTATTGGGATATTAAAAACAATTACAAGCAATTGAGATGCCTATGGACAACGTTCGCTTCGATATTTTGCAAAATTAGCCCCCACCTTAATTTTGCAAAATATCGAAGCGAACGTACGAACGAAGCGAACGTTTGCAAAATATGTTTTACCAAGAAAAATTCTACAAAAACACGACGATGCTAATAAAACTTGAGTTTTTAACGTATTTCCGTAAACAGCTTGTGATAAATTATTAGTCTACGATAAGTGAAGTCATTGCTTTTTATAATACTTAAATAACATTAGTGTCTTTTTACTAACCAACTTTCCAATTCTCAGTCATAAAAGATAAAGATAAAGATAGCTTTATTTCCCTTATGATTACATTTTTGTTTACATATTTACACTTATACTGAAAAACACTAACAAAATATACTAAAAATTCAAAATAATTATCTGACAATAAAAATGTAAATATTTGTTAGTACGGTTAGTGTTCTTAAACAATTTCATGCAAAAAATATATTAGTATTGTTAGTCTGTTAACTCATATTCTGTATAAGGGCCGACTGCATCTCAGTCATAAAGTAAAATTTAATTGTATATTTTTATGTGGTATGAATGTACGCACACAATAAATGGGTCATAAGGTCAGCCGTTGGAAAAACTATCGTCGTTTTTCAATATTTAAATTCAATATTAACATTTACGTGATTCCTCCGCGTTTATATGCCTTTTGAATGTAATATGAAAATATTAATAATGCAATTTCTTTTATGAATATTGCCCTTTACCATAGACATTCAATAGACACTACTTTTTAAAACTATCTAATTCCTGTCCTAAGAGATCTTGAACAAAATGTTAAAAATAACATCATTAAGCGAGTTTTTTTTTCCAATTAGCAACCAGCCAGCATTTTATAAAAAGAGAGTTAAAAAATCAACGTAAATGTCAAGCCGCATTTCTATTTTAATCTGGCAACATTGAACGCGAGCTTTGAATAAAATATACTCGACTCGATTACTAATGCTAGTTTCACACGAGGGTACAACAGAGTATCGAAGCAAAATTCAGCATAGTGTAACAGACTAGCAGTAGAAGAGATTGAGGCGCAACTTGTATTGACACATGTTGATGTTCATTCAATATGCATCAAAACAAGTGTCTACAGACGTAACATTGTCTCTTCTGCGACTAGACATTAGCAAGTACTGTTCTATCCTACTGTGCCGCCCTCGTGTGAAACTACCTCAACGCCTGTTGACTCCGCACTGCCGAGAGTGCGCCGCGCTAATGAATAATTAATCTGACATTTGACTTTCACTAACCTGTGAACATAAACCCTTTGTTTGGATAAGGAAAATTACCAGGGCAGCATAAATCTGTTCAGTCATGAAGAAAGATGGATCTGTTTGTTACACGTTGTTGCAAGACTGCAGTACCAAAACCAGTAGGCACTTGTAGCGGTCAGTTAACACCAAGTGACCAGGAGAACAGCATCGTAAATATTTATAAAAAGTAACTCTTAAATAGACAAAGAAATACCATAAACTCGCCACGTTATTTTAAATTTATTAAATCAAAATCTTGCTGCGTCACTCAGAGTGGTGAGAGTTGTTCTTACCTTACTTCATAGACATTTAGACATATTTCCGATAGTAGGAGGAAATTTGGTTAATTGCCTCGGAGATGTAACAAGGAACTCCAATGTAGAAGTTAATTGGCCGTCTGTCTTCATTAACTAAAACCTTAGCGAAGCTATTTTACTGTACCATAACATCACGTTATATCGTAGAAAGTTGTCGTAAACAGAACAAAAGTTTAACATTTACACAGACGTATCAAACGACATTCAAAATATGTAAGTGTTAATAAAAAGATGCGTGCGTTGTGCGATTGCCTTTTGTTTCACAGCCCACTCAACTGTTTATTTGCACAACTAAAAATCGAGTACAGTCCGCACGTCGATATAAGCCTATAAGAATCAAAGCACGACTAAACCATAGTGCGATAATTCAGTTAAGATCTTAGGCTTACATTTAAGTCCAAAGTCCATTTTGATTTGTGAGATTACAAGCGAAGCTTACGCGACATGTCCAGTATTTCGGCCGTTAATTTTTAGTAATAATCCATAAGTGATGGATTGTTGACATAGCTGGCCTGTTGACCCATTTCAACCTTTTGTAGCTCGCAGTTTGTTTGGGAAATGCTTGTGAATAATTTATGCGACAGCATTTACCGCTTCAGAAATGATTTATCACCACCAGCTAACATTACATCTATACGTCTGCACTGGTCTCGGTGTCTATTCTAATTGCAAATAAGTAATTGAACTGCCAATTTTTTTTGCAGTACTAAATTATTTACAATCTTTGGTAAATAAGAGTAAAAATTTGCGTATATTATAAATCAAAATTCCGGTACTTGAGTCCTTTTTAAAATCATAGAACCTCAATTATTATAACTATTAAAAATTCCAGAACACATTTGGCTACTTATTAAATCTTTACTAATATAATAAAGAGGAAATATTTGTATTTTTGAATTTTTGTATGTATTAAAATAACTCAACTAGACCGATTTAAAAAAATCACTATTAGAAAGGTAATTTACCTGTGAGTAACATAGGCTATATTTTATTATTAACTTTTAATTTCACGCGGACGAAGTCGTGAACAACAGCTAGTAATCAACAAGCTAAGCTTAATCATTCCCACTAAAGAAAAAACGTAATTTACTTTCTAATTTCAATCGCAAATCATACTCCTAAGGGAACACTAAATATATTTAATTAAACAGTCCAAAATAACAGACATTCCAACTTGGAGAAGCTATCTCATTATTATTAAACGTCAGCGGAATTCCCCCAGAGATAGTCCCAGTTTAAATAACTTACGACAGGATGCGGTCAGGTTATAAATTATATAACCCTCACCAAAAAAAACAGACAAAATCTCATAATAAGTACCTATATTATCATAGAACGCAGAGCTAAGATTAACATATGGGCAGGTTATGAGAAGGGATGAATCACATGTAACAAAAACTTTAGTTGTGATTGTGGTACACAGGTAGAGGTAGACATAGTAAGAGATGGATTGCGAGAAAGGCGACATGATCAAGGGAGTGACGAGTGAGATGACGGGAAGATAGACTTAACTATAGACCCCGAAGGATAGAGACAGGAAGATGTTAAAAAAGCAGATTCATATAAAAATGTAACAAAACAGAATTATATGATTGAAGTAAGAGTAATATTTTACGGTTTTCTTCTCAAAAGATTTCCTAACTACAGACTACAACTAACGAGATTTCTTCAAGTAAAGGCGCCTCTATGACAAACTACTTCACGTCAAGGAACAGCCACAGTTCCAGCGCTAATGCTGTACTCAGAGAAGTAGTTAAAGTGTCTGCAGCATTAACATTTGAGAAATCTACACTAGGAGAATGTTTACTAACGATTAATGGTATCATAATTTGGCTCCAGCTACTAATCCTACTAGATTAACAAACTGTGGAAAATTTACGTATAAAGCCTTACAAAGTATTCACGTCACAAACTGAAGGACTGAGTGACAAAATTGTATTACAAAGGTCACGGCCCTGTCACATCGTACCTTGATAAAGTGTGATTAAACGACACTCTAAGAGAACAGGATGAAATGATGTAATCACGTCATTCATCTTAAACCTGCCGCTGGGTGAAACCCTGTACAAAAATCTTGATTAAAGCAAAGATTTAAACACTCACACCTTCTTAGAGTATGCCTATCGACGCACACTCATAACAGACAAGACATAATCAAGTTAACCCTTAGAGAACAACATAAAGATTTCGAAGTATAATATTTCTAAAGCAGAGTATGCAAATCCTTTTATACCAGATAATGTTACCAAGAAAAGCTCTTCCGTAGTGCAGCTGTCGTTTTACAGCATAATCGTATTTTATCGCAACAGAGTTTTCCGTTGTTTTAAAATAAAAAACCACTGAACTGATATTAAGGAGAACAGAGGTATGTATAAGGACTTATTAGAGCACAATTCTCTTCACTTTTATATCAATAAACATAAATAAAGAAACATTATTTCAATATTTCCTATAGAACCTTCCAATTCTCAAACACACAATAATATAAGGAAATAAGGACAAAATTCAAACATCAAAGGAACTTCAATGAAAGCATTACTGAGGCTTATTCTATTTTTAGAACCAGCTAACGAATCGTGCGGGAAAATTGTAAATCCCCTGACCCAAGTGTATGCAACTGAGTACAAGTAACATAGATAGCAAATGGTAGTATGATGAATTAATCTCTTAATACTTATCTACTTTAGGGATGAAAGATCCCTAAAGTAGATAAGTATTAAGAGATTCAGACAGAGTAATACCTAAGCTACTCAAGATAGACCATAAACTAGAAAGTAATATCTATCTGACAAACTTAGTTATTCCTAGATCTTAATGCTACAACTATCAATCAAGGGTTGCAATTAAAGCATCTAAGGATCTTCTAAACCATAGACCACATCATCTACAACTTAACTAGGACCAACAACTAAGGGCCTGTCCCACTACTGGCTGATAGAGGCTCAGATAGCTTAAAAATGACGTCACTCAGATAAGGTAACAAAATCCGATATTTCCATCACATATTTTACACATTAGACTGTTATCAGACAATTTACTATTTGGTGGGACAGGCCCTTAATCTCGTGCTTCTTATAATGGGTTGTTTAGAAGTTTCAAATAAACGAGGGTAATTCGCCCCGAGTATTACCCTAATGATTATAAACATACCCCCACAACGGATCATTACCTGAAATAAACAGCAGCATTACCCAAATTACCCTTCCCAAAATGCTGGAGGAGAAAGTATTTTTATACGTTTAGATAGAAATAAATAAATAATTCAGTAGCAATACAGATATTACGGACGCGAGGGAGGTACGAATTGCGTACAATCTTGGATCAAGATCAAATCAAACGTATCTTATAGAAAAAAAATTGGTAGAGTTGAACTATATTGCATTAGTCCTCGGTTAAACGGCGAAATGGCTTTCACAAACTAGAAACACTAGTAATGATATAAAAGGAACGTAGCTTTCGACTAGTAGTAATTTCGTTGACTTCCAAAAGAAACCCTTAAACTTCTACGTGATTAATGAGAATCCTCCTATTTCCCAATTTTCTGTTTCATTAAACACTTCCGGGATTTCCTTTTTCACTTAAGGTTTTTCATTATTTTCACTCAGATAGTTTATTTTGTCTTCATTAAAATTTCATGTGACTGCGAGACAATTGAAAATGGATGCACGTAAATCAGATAATTTATAAGCAAAGAAAGCAAAAATGACCCGAAATTTCGTCGCGCGATTTTGAGCTAAACTATTTAACTACGTCGTAGTCTTTGACTCCAAAAATCAAACAAAAAAAATGGGACCCACCTGTAAGCATTACCTTTCGGATAAAAAATGAATTATCAAAATCGGTCCACTAGCGGCGGAGTTATGCCGTAACACACATAAAAAAAAAAAAACATACAGACGAATTGAGTACCTCCTTCTTTCGGGAAGTCGGTCAAAAAAACAAGCTAATTTCACTCTAACATTTGTAGCATTGATATTAATATTAAAATTTAATAGATTCTGGTGAATGTTTAAAATCGAAAATCACTCGAATTTCAACATTTATAAATTAAGTAGTGTTTTCAAAATTGAATGTTGAACAAGATTTGTTTGTACCATCTATAATTCATTCAACGTTAATCAAAATATAGCCGACGGCTATAAAATAATGAGTGTCTATTTATTCTGTAGACAAATAAGACAATTTTGTTCCAGTAAAACAATTTTCCTTTTTGTTTTAGTTTAAGAGCAATATTGTCTGGAATCACGTAATACCTTCACTCACGTCCAAAAGGGATACGAGATTTATTTCTATTTTCGACACATCAATGGATCCTTGAATACTTTTCCATTCTTTAGGTACTTTGATTGATTTAGGGAAAGATTTAACTTTATCTTTCTCCAAATAAACATTACAAAGGGCTCAATTTACTTTATCTTTGTTGTACTTTAGTTGTATTTTATTATCAAAAATACCTTTCACAAAGTAAGAAAGATGTAACAAAACTTTTTGCTCTATACGTAAAATTGCAAAGAAAAATACCAGTGACTTGGAGAATTTCAAGCTGTTACTGTATTTTTGGTTGTAGATCATTAAACTCTTGTATATTCTGATGTTAAGATGCCGGATTTATTATTCCTGCTTCATTAGTCCGGATCGCACAATATTACCCAGAGAGGATTTCACACATTGAAACTTTCGTAATCCTCTTACATCACGTAACTTTTAATGAATCGAGTTTCGTATTCGCTATTGAATTTCAGTTTCCATTCGTTGGACGTGAAAATACAAACATGAACGAATATCCCGTTCAAGGTTTTCTGTTCTAAATAAATTTATCCGATTTTAAACATATAGATACAAGACAACAATCTATCCAAGAATCTATTAAACATGAGAATGTTTTTAAAACATTTGTCTAGCAATTTTAACTAAATTATATCAATGTAAATAAAGGATATACACCATTTTGTTACAATACATAGGAAGTCAAAACTTGAAAACTAAAAGTCATCTTTAAAGAAACATCGAAAAGCACAATTACACGGTCGGGAACGTAAGCTTAATGCGATCAGCAAGGTCGCTCGTAGAATCGATGGTGAGAAGGTTGGCCCACTTCCAGAAGTTAAAATACAATTTGTAACAGTTTTCCCAACAGAATTATTTCTAAGTATCAAAGTTAGATACATTTTTACGGACTTACACTTATGCATTTAGTTTTTAAAAATAAACTACTAAATTACATGTCATCTGCAGCAGTACTATCATTTGCTAATACGCCAGGATACGCAATATGACAACCGGGTACTGACTTCCTAATTTTACGGTCCCTAAATAATTATCTAGTTCCGTTCTTCTTCTATAGCTGTACGGCCCTTTGTGGACCTTGGCTTGGTCCAGCAACTTATGCCATTTCGACCTATCTCCGATCAAAGTCCTCCAGTTTGCTCTGCCAACGTTTTTCGCATCTCGATTTACGCCGTCTACACTGGATCTTTGGTCTCCAAGTTCCCTTCTTTCAACTAATAAGATACCTACTACCGTAATGAAAAATACAAATAGTTTCTTACATTTAATTTTCATTTCTATTCACTCTTCGCGTTCCGGTAGAGAAAAACGACCGAGATGAATGTTTGCATTTCATTAATTTGATTACTTTCTTTACAAACTTTATAATAGACTAGGAATTGCATTTACTTTTAAGTGCTGATTTAAAAAAAATAGCGCGAATATTTCCGAGTCAGAAAAACAAAAACTACAAAGTATTTTACCTTCTGTGTCATTTTATTTATAATGTTATGTGTATGAAAATAAAACTGCGTTAATTTGTTAACCAAATGATATGAGAATTTACTTGCATTACAATATAATGCCTTCAACCACTTCCAGCTACGTCGCCGCTTCAATATAAATTAGAGAAGTCCAAACTCACTCTAAAGTTACCGAAGTTACAAACTCTGAAAGCTCAGCTATCCCTTTTCCAAAAACTTTTAATGAGATAGCTTAGAAACTTATTAGGTTTTTGCAAAGTACATATCGAAAGAAATACAAAAGAGATTCTCTAAAAATGAAGCCAATTTAAAGCTGCGATTTAAAACGTTTTGTGAAAAATACAAGCTCTAGCAATGTGATGATTGGTTGCAGATTCAATTTCAGTTTCCAATTAACAACTTTTTGAATTCCGAGATTGAATTCAAGGTAAATAAATACTAGTAGAGACCGGAGTACAAGGAAAAGCAGTAGACCCTACAATGTTGATAAAAAATCCTTAAAATTGTTAGCTAAATTAATGCTTCTATTTTATTTGAAATAAAAAATCCAATACAATTTGTTGAACACAAAACATATCCCTACAAAAGGATGACAAATAAAATTTCACAGAGACTTCAATCGGACTTTGTTCCGTTTGTTTCGAGCAGTTTTGAGCGCGCTTTGTTCTCGTACGCAGAGGTTTTGTCGGAATGAAGAACTCTTTGCTGTAATTAAAAAGTACTCGGTGTTACAGCCTGTTGAAATAGAGGTCAGTTTTAAAACGAAATGTCTGAAAGATTAAATTCTAGAAAGGTCTGCGTGAAGTGATAAAGGAGTAGAGATGTAAAGAAAAGGGAAAATAATGAACGAGGAAGAACATAGGAATCAAGACAACCATTCATGCATCAAGTAACAAAGTAAGACAAATCATGCCAATAACTATTATACTATACTAAGAGAGACGAGATGGCTATGAGGATTTTAGCATCTATATGAGAAGACAATGTATAGAGCTAAATAACAACTTGCTGTTGACATTTCATTTGAAAAGTTATTAATATAAGTTTTAGTCTATTTCCCTTTCCACCCTTTCTTAAGAGGAAAAGATGGGAAGGAAAAGCGGATTTGACGGTGGAGGAGACGCATAGGAAGGGTAAAATGTCCTCTTTATGTGCGTCTCCTCCATCAATTAAGGGTAGGCAACGCATCTGCAATTGCTGATGTTTATGGGCAGCCGTCGCTTTCCATTTCGGTGGATTCAGGCCGCTTGCTCGTATGCCACCTTATATTATAAAAAAAAATATAAGTTAATTTAACAACAGAACCGCACTAACCAATATTTAATTAGAGAATTCCAGGTAACTGAACAACACATAATATTCCATATTTCAAACTTTAACGAAGCGTGTGATTTTAATTGAAAATGTTTAACTTTGATGTAGCGTACTCAACGGTATGTAAAGAGCATCCGACAAAATATTAAACGTATAAAAGTACCGTTTAACATAGTACATATATGTCTAAGTTCGGCTTCATGTTAGGAAGGGAGCAAAATTTTAATTACCAGCGCCTATAAATTTTTAATAGCCAGATGTTTATTTGCTATTTAGTTATTATTCGTTGTAAGGCACACATTTTAGTAATTCTTATATGGCTTATGTAAAGAATAAACAGATATGAAAAGAAAAATGTATTTTATTTCCAGTTTTTAGGTTTAAATATTAGCTTTAACGTTGTTAACATTCGAGCGCGACGATTTATTCCTCCCACGGGTGTAAAATATACGATACTTGCTGCCAACTTGCGAGGAAAATTGATATTTCCTGATGTTCATACCAATGTTCTTAGTACTTTATATTCAAATGGTACTGACATAATAACACACATAATTATGCATATATGTGGCGTATTAAGATTTTCTTACACAATCAGAATAAGATGCGAAAACGAGATCTTGCTTGTTATCGAGTTTTATAGCTCTAACTTTAACGAACGAACCAATTAGTACAATGTGTTCCCTTTTATCGAATTTTACAGTACTATATTAGACCTTTAAACGTTTTTTCTATTCTTATGCGGCTACTTTAGACTGTTTACCTAATAAAAAGGTGTTGGACCTTCAAGTCCACTCATCATCTTTCGTGTTATCCTACTCCCGTAGGGTCGGGACAATAGGTTTTAGTCTTCCTCGTAACTCTATCATACGTCATCTCAGTCATCACTCCCTTCATGATTATGTTACCTTTCACGTAATCTATCCATCTCTTTCTAGGTGTCCACCGTTGTTAGCCATGTTCACTATTATTATTTTTTTACACAAAAAGGTGGCAAACGAGCAAACGGCCACCTGAATCTACCAAAATAGGGAAGCGACCGCTGTCCATAAATATCCGCAATTGCAGATGCATTGCCTGCCCTTAATTGACGGAGGAAGAGACGCACATAAAGAGGACATTTCCCCTTCCAATGCGTCTCTTCCACCGTCAACTCCACTTTCCCGTCCAATCCTTCCCTTATAAAGAAAAGATGGGACGGGAAAGGGACTAAAATTGGGCCTCCGGCACCACACTCATCAGACGAAACGCGGAATTGCGTCCACTTCACGCCTGTTTTCTGTATGGTCGTGGTATTACACCGGGCGAGCCAGCCCATTCTTGCGAAGATGTTAAAGCAGGCTCTACCAATATAAATAATTATAGAGTGAAGTATATTATCTATTCGTCATTCCCATTAACGGGTGAATAGACTAACGGCACGCCCTATTAACCTGGATCGGCACAGCTATTTCTGTGACCACAACTATCCGGTGGGTGGCTTCTGTATTGATTACATACCACACCTGTGTCCTTGGAAAATCAAACAACCTACTAGCACCTATAAGTAGAACTTAGTTACCATGGATACCAGTTTATCGAAATTCAAATAAGAAAGCTCGGTCAACAAGAAACTTTTAACAAAAAGGTTAAATGTACGGATGGCTTCGAAGGTAAGTGTGTGAAGATCTTGTAGGGTTGGCGCAAGGAGAATAATATGCATTAGGGGAAAAACATATAAAATATGATAGAGAGGTATGGTTGAATACACATGAGCTTGTCCCTGTCCCTATGGAGGGTAGGCACAGTATGTCTTCGGGTGAGTTCACAATGTACCGGGCTAAAGACTTAAAAGGCCTAAAGACCCATCTTATAATAGACTGAGACATTTTTCAAGATAACAGCCAACCTTTAGGATTGAAATCCAAAGTTTAAAAATTGCCAAAAGACTAGATATTTCAAAACGTAATTTTTACTATCGAAAATTAAAAAAAAAAAACATTCCGCGTACAATAAAGGTAAATCCTTTGTTAAATATAAAAAAACTTTTCTCTATATCGAACATCAAAGAAAATAGAAACAAATGTATACTTATTTTCACAATATCGAATGCTTTTGTTCGAAGACAATGCTCTGAGTTTTCTAGTACGTACTTGATACGAGGACATTAACCAGACGTTGTTTTTTTTTCTTTGTCAAATAATTCTTAATTTAGAAAAAGTGAGAGTAATTTAAGAATAACGTAATTTAATATTAGAGGACTCCTCTTTGAGGACAATAATATGTAACCAACGTCAATGCCTAAACAGCATGTTTCGACAGCCCAGGGCGTTGGTCAGAAAGTGGCACAACAGGACTGTGAAAAACGCAGTCACAAGCCTGTTAACCCGCCCCTTCCTTACATAAGCTTGAAAAATAGGAGGCGCCGTAAATATATTCGGGCTCTAGAGAGACCAAAACCAATACTGGCCAGCATCTAATTTAAAACATCGGAATCTTTCAGTCTGGATTAGCAATATCATTTGTACCAATTCAATCATCACCAACTTGCCCTTATCCCTATGGAGGGTCGGCACATGTGCTTTTCCATACATTCCTGTCATCCGTCATATCTGAATCCACTCTCTGCAATCTAATTTAATGTTGACCTAATAAAATTATAAATCGAAGAAAAAATCGAGAACTCTGTTGAAAGATTTTTGCCTTCTTTAGTTACTTTTATAGAACAGTATCTCATTGACATAATCTCCGATAATCGACGGGGCGATGTTGAAATCATTCGCCTCAATGAACAGCTGACGTGTCCAACATTGTGGAAGTAATCAGCTGTCCAAACTGAAGGCGAAGACGAATTCATTTACCTACTAGATTTCGCTCGCGACACCGCCCGCGTGGAATTAAAAAAAAAAAAACAAAAAAATAAAGCCTAAGTGTTTTTCCAGACTATCATCTACAGCCATGCCAAATTTCGTCGCGATCCGTTCAGGAATTTATGCTACAAACTCTAACAAACACACATCCACCCATCCATCTATCCATCTAAACTTTCGCATTTATTATATTAGTAAGAACATAAGATTAGTTAGATTCTTGATATCATAATTAAACGCACAATAAAAAAACTCATAAATCAGCTACGAATTGTCACTTTTGAGTCTACACTAATTATAAAAGCGGGCACATCTTTGACTAAATTAAATTATTATTTATTCCGCAACCCATTCAACTATTTAGTTGCACAACTAAAAATCTAGTAGTGTGCGCAACTCCTTATAAGCTCGTAGGAATTAGCGAGACTAAACAGTTGTGTGATAGTTAGAAAGAAGTAGCTATTTTCTATATTTATAACAAATAAACTCAAAAATCACTTGACAGTTTTAGACTTTCATTAGTCTGTTAGGTTAATTCTGAGTTAGATACGTTACATTTAATATTGTTACATTATTATTACAAAAAAATGTCCACCAATGCGAAACCGGGACTAGCAGCTAGTCATTTCACAAAAAAAAACAATTTAAACATTTAAACAAAAACCCTTATTATAAAACAATAAAGTTTTCGCACGAACAAGGGTTTTGTTTAAATAAATTGAAAATAAATTACATCCTTTGTTTCAAAAGACTTTCCAAAAACATGTCGACTAGAAGATCAAAAAATACATCAAACAATTTAGATTAAGTGAGAAGTTGAAATATTTTGCGCAGATATTAAATGAAAAACTTTTTCACCCTCTTCAAATGTCTTTCTAAATTAATTTACTGACAAAAGAATTGACGTTTGCTTTTATATCAACGAGATAGCTACTATAACCCGTGTACAAAGTGGTCTCAAACTTTTTGCCGGCAGTGTACATTGTACCATCTTAGGAAAATAAAAATTTAAACCCATACAAACCCAGTTACATATAAAGCCAGGGTTGAAAACAGGAGACGAATGCAGGCGAAGCTGAAGACAACAACTTGTATTTATAATATTGGAATTTCTACACCCACACAAGATTGGAGAATTAGGTTTTAAGACCGCATATCTTCTACAGTCGGCATCTGAAGGCATGCGAAGTTCCTTCCGTCGCTCATATTGGAAATCGCTTATTTCAATTTATATGCAAAACGAGATGCAATTTTTACGTTCTCATATTTTCTATATTATTGCATTATTATTAAGTACGTGGGATGCTATTAAAGTTTCTTAAATTTACATATTTGTTAACGATTTACCTTGGAAGTTAAGTACTGGTAAACATAAGTATGGGTTAAGTCAGCCTGAAACTAGTCCTTTAAGTTATGAAGTAGCTCCTTTACAAGATTAAGTCAAAGCTCTCTTAAGTTACGTCGCAGAATGTCGGTGAACGATCGACTTAATTAAGTTATCCGAGTCACTGAATATTAGACTATGCCTTATAATAGACTCGACAATTAATTAACTGAAATATTTATTGAAATAGTTAAAAGATAAACTTCTAGAGATATAATAAATGAATATACCTCAAAATTTAAACAATACTAGGCATCTATCATCATCTTTCTCCTCACCCTACTCCCGTAGGGTATATCCATCTATTAGGTCTCTCTCTACTCATATCTACTAGGCATCTAATAACATAAAATGTACATTTCAAGGACACGTCACGAGTACGCATAATTCGTTACAAGAAAGAGACAAAAGATAGACAGGAGTTAACGAGAGAGTGAGACCGAAGATAGTTCATCAAACAGTAATTGTTTTAAAGTTCCGTTGACTATTGTAATGAAATCGAGTTGGGTAAGGAATAATAAAGTAGAAGCTTTGTACATCTGCAATAAATTTATCTTCATGCGTCGGCGAAATATAAAATAATGGTAGAAAATCAGTTCCTATTGCTACTGTATATTGGCAAACTAGTAATTTATATTCAGATTGTTTTACAATTAAATAGTCTGTTCTCTTTACGTCTAATTTACAAAATGTACTATGATTTTAAAGCTAAAATTTAGGTCTGTGGTTTAACATCTTCATTATATATTTCTGTAATTTGAAGTTCAAATCGTAACACACTTGTAGTGTTTATTTAAAAAGTATAGACTTTGGGGAATCGAGTTTAAGATTGCTATTATAAGTAAACATTCAAATAATTATTTTAATCATTTTGAGAGTGATTAAATATCACTTTCTATCTATTTTTCACGTAATCCGATGTCAACATCAATTGAAAATGTCTCAATAAAATCTATCACGTTGTCGAAGTTTCATAATACCGGTCAATCAACCACAAAAAGTACCGCTAACAAGCCAATAGACGAGTCAACTGTCCAATATCAAATCAGTTTTTTGGAACATAAAAAAAGCAAGATTAATAAAAAGAAATTGAATTACCAAAGTGCTATAAGGAGAATTATATTTACTTGTTTGAAATGTGTCCATTTTCATCATCATCATCATCTCCCCTGCCTTATCCTACTCTCGTAGGGTCGGCGCACCGGGATTTCGTTCTCCAAATAACTCTATCATCCGTCATCTGTTATCATTCCCTTCTTGATCATGTCACCTTTCACGCAATCCATCCATCTCTTTCTTGTTTCTCTACCGGTGTACCCCTCCACATTCATAACTAACGTTCGTCTTGTTACATGCGATTCACCCCTTCTCACAACATGCGCATCTAACCTTTTACTCCTGTTATTTTACTTTTCAAACATGATTTTTTTTATGTTTGAAAAACTAAAATAACTCGCATATCTGTGTGTTAAGAACATTATTTATTCTTTTTAATAACCCGGCTCATAATTAAGGTAATGGTTTCTCGCGCGTATGTAAGTTTGTTTAATGTGTGTGAGTTTGTATGTAAATACCATTGTGATGGACTATAGCCTAAACTTCTGAACCAATTTTGACGAGTAAGATGGAAATTAAAAAAATCTACTTGTCGTACTGGTACTAGTATCGACTACTCTGTTGTTTTCTTTTAATAGATACAAGGTTCTTTTAAGGACTACTCTATTAAGGTAATATACACTATAAAATATAGTAAACTTACCTAACACATTAAATTAATTGAAGTTCGATGTTCCCTTATCAAAACTCTCAGCATACAAGATACCAAATGCACTTCACTTAAATTAAACATTCAACTCTAACCTCTATCACCATTGTAATAAAATAATTCCTTACATAATACAAAATAAACGTACAATCAAAATGCCATTTCAAAGATCAACATTAATACAGAAACAGAACTAATTATCAATAATTGACTATTGATTTCTTTTTTAACAAGTGAACATAAATGAGATAAAACATAATGATTATTTATCCTGTATTTTTAGCTATACCAAAATAAGTAACACTTAGTAAAACTTATTGCCGGAAAAAAATCGCAAAATTTTTTAAATCAATTGATCGTTACTTAAGTGAAATGTAAATATATAAATCGTGTCCTTTTCACCTTTTTAGGTACAACTATAAAATAATTAAATATTCGTATTAAAAAAAAAACAAATATTACTAATTGATCAAGACATACAGCAACGTTGTAAAATTTTACTTCTTCTCACCTTTTCAGTAACGGCAAGGCCGGCAAACTCTTCCGGTGCAACGCAATCACCTTTCAGCCAGTTCGCCAGACGACCGAGCTCGCCGAGCATGTTCGACGGTGACAACGAACTTAATGCCATCTTATCTTAACCAAAGGACTTTCAAATTACAATAACAAACAAATAAGTCGGTCCGCGGCGAAAATCGATTTAATTTATACCAATAATCGATTAAAAATTCATCGTATTCAGCCAGTAATTACATTCGAAATTGAATTGAAACTTTTTTTAATTTATTTTTTATCTGTGATGTAATATATTTTTCCCGCCTTTTAGACAAATTGAAACCTACCCCTACCGTGACACGAAAGATACTAACAAAAATCGGAACCGCTGAAATCTCTCTCCCTAGTGAAATGTCCAGGTTACGACGCGAGCGGGCAAATTTGAGCTTTAACTCTACACCATTGAAACCATTTTCAAATAACAAAGGTCGCGCATGCGCGCCATCGTTTTTAGCGTAAACAAAATAAATTGCGTAAAATGAACCTCCATAATTTTAATTAAAGAGTAATAACGTAAAAAATTAATTCAAGATGAAAAATTACAACATTAATACTGTGAATTATTTTTATCAAGTATATCAAAAGCTGCAAAAACTAATAGTATTACAAAAATGGGCTTAAACTATCCTTAATATACCTATTTGACCCTCTCTCTTTCTTTCCTCTATATATGTGTACTTTCTTTCCTACTTCAAATTCTGTAACTTTTTAATAAAACAAGGGTGGATATATGATTTGCAGCACAAGCGGATGATTTAGGCTAGGTCTAGAGAGGGTTACCATATTTATTAACTAAGTGGAGGGATAAACTGCCTTTGCTCTGTCCCCTTGGCAAATTACATAAGCCTTACCGAATTTCCATAACACCTAGTTGTAAGATATGTTATTTTGTATTTAAATTGGTATTTTAGTATATTCATGGTACATATACAAGTTACTAGTTAATAACTATAGAATATAACTAAAACATCTGCATCATATACAATCTTGATAAGTCAAAATACATAAAAAATTAATAGCATTTAAAAGTCACTGAAAACACCAAAATTTAAGGAAAAGTAAGTTGTTTATATATCATTAGTAACAGCTGTACACTTATCAGTAAAGTAAATAATAAAATAGACAATCTTATTATTTACCAGTAAACTGGTGGCAACAGACAATATCAAATATTGTTCAATAATTGTAAATATATAGAATAATCTTAGAAATGTAATTGGAACACAGTTGTAATCGCAAATAACTAAACATTCTTATCAGTAAAATAAAGGAAACAATAACGCCCAATAATACTCATATTTACAGTAATCTAATCAAATTTTAATACTATTTTTAATATTTCTTAACATATTTAGTGTTTTCAATCTTACCTTAGGAGTTTTGATGATATCCATTACTGAATAACGCGTAAATCAATAACAAATACAAAATTCGTTCAATAACAAGGGAATATGTAAAGTTATATGTTCACTTGAATTAATCACACAAATGCATCATTAAACTTTTAACACGCTATTATAGTTTTGTGCAATATTGTACAAATAAACACAGATCCTTTAAAATAAACACCTCATTTAAATAAAAGATTTTAAATAGATACGAACGAAATCAAAAACTTTGACGTTGATGACAGAAGAATTTGACGTAGAAGTCCAAGACAGCTGTTGAGTGTGAGTTACGTTCGGAGTGGCGTAAGAATTTTGCAATTTTTCCCATTATTATGTTCTTTTTCCATTACCTATGTTAAAAAATTGTGCAATTACTTGATTAAGACACGTACTATTTAAAAAGCTCTGTCTCCATTAATTAATTTCAATAGAAATCATGAAAAATCGATTCACTGTCATGTCAAATAATCTTTAATATTATCTGTTGTATTTTGCATTTTACACCTGTCATTCCCTGTCATCTGTCATTTCATTTATTGATAAATTGATAAAAGAGAATAGACGTTCGCGAGATTTCTGTGCTGAAAAACATCTTTGTTAATACAATCTTTATTGGGAAGAAAGCAGATTGAAGTAGTGATCATGACTTCTACTTTACCTAATGAAGCTGATAGGAACGAGGAACGCCGACGTAGGGTGAGCTAAAATATTTAATA
This sequence comes from Papilio polytes, assembly GCF_000836215.1. Taxonomy (NCBI): domain Eukaryota; kingdom Metazoa; phylum Arthropoda; class Insecta; order Lepidoptera; family Papilionidae; genus Papilio; species Papilio polytes. The sequence continues at coordinate 2,894,367 of NW_013526359.1, forward strand.
ATGTATTGCAATATATTTTGTACTTAGGAATGATTCATGTTTTTGCGTTGTTTTCATATTAGTAATAATAATCTTATCAATTCTACAAAAATGTCTTGGTCAATATACTATTCAACAACAATTTACAGTATACAGAAAATAGAAAGAAATTGCGTCTTTGTTTGTTCGACATAAACTAGATCGAAATTAATGACCGAAGACCGGTTTCGGATGAAAATAACATTGCGCACGTAAGAGCTGCTTAATATGCATCTTGTTTTGATTCTATTTTGTTTTTTTGTGTGTAAAAACCTTGAAACAGTGAAAGTGTAATGTAGACAATTTCATCAAGATTGCTCAGACTTTATAAATTAATATACCTTTTGCAATGGATTAAAAAATAACAAATGGTTGACTAACACAATTTGATAGACTAACAAATTAAAAAAATACAAAATATAGAAAATTCGTTTATTGTAAGAAAATATATCCATTAAGAATTACACTTTGTTATAAAACATCAATAACCCTTATAAGATAAAAAAAATGTTATATATTCCTTATGTATACTGTTATAAAATTAATTAGATACATTTAAACCCTACAGTTGCTCTTGGGTCCGCTGCCTGCTGGGTTCCTGAGGGCTGATGGTACTGTAGACAATGTTGATGCAGATTACCAGGCTGCCCTCGCTCTGCAACAACAACTCAGTGGAGCTACTGTAAGTATAGTTAACCCTTAATCCTAATTTCAACAGAATTTTTGTAGCAAAGATATATGTATACACAGTAAAATCAAAATCTCACATATTTTTCTCTAAACAAGTTCAGTAGATTTTCTAAATTAGTTGTACAACACACTATTGAATTAAGGGTTAATTTGATGGAGTTTTTTTATAGCAAAAAAACTGGTTTTTTTTTGTTATCATATTTTTGGATATACAGTAAACTAGTTTAGTAGATTTTTAAATTAGTTGTTTGTCACACTGGACACAGATTAAAAGAAGGTTAGAATTTATTATCTTAACATGTATCACATGAGTGACAACTGATATGATGGAAGAGACACCTGGAGGATGAAAACCTGTTGCTGATCTTACCAGAGTGGAATAAGATGAGGAAGATGATGATGATGAACATTCATTTGAACCCAATTGATGACATTTCTTGTCATATGTCTTGAAACACATAACTGTTTTCTTTAGAATGGTTTTTTATAACATTATAGCCTTTACATCTCCTTAATTTTATAAAGTAATGTGGCAAACGAGCAAGCGGCCATCAGAATCCACTGAAATGGCAAGAGACCGCTGCCCTCCTCTCTGTCCTTCTCTTTTTAAATCTCCTTCATGCTGTTACAAATAACTTAGCACAAACATTTCTTAATACATTTTAAATTTCTAGAGTTTTATTTGGCATAAGTTGTTTTATCTAATATTGTATCCTGGATACTGCTAGCAGTGCACTGTTTAAAAATGTTTGTTATCTATTTACAAGAATAAAACACAAATCAATATTTTTCATTGTAAACTGTTCTATCATACAAGTAAGAGTCAAGCATCCATTTTTAGATTGATTAAAATTCAAAAATATTCTAAATGCAAATTGTATAACTCTTAAGAAGCACTCCATCTAAAAATGGAAACCGCTGAAGCCACTTTTTCTTAAGTATGCCTTTAAGATTATTAAAAAATTTTACTATATTAACAATTAAGTATTGTCACTACTTCATCTATTGATGAGTAACGTAATTCATATCCGAAGAAAAATCGAGCTGTTTCCAGAATGTTCGATCGCGGCCACTAGCAAAAATGACGTTCGCCAAAAGATGTCTGGAATATTCGAAACGGCATCGAGAATGTTCCATTATAAAATGTATGTAATTCAGACTATCGAGAAAGTTCTGGAATAAAATGACAAATGAATAACGACAAGAAGTTCAAGGCGTTTTAACTCTATCATCCACGCTCGTAACAGTATATTGACATTTTAAACAATATGAAATAGGTATTATTAATTTTAAACAATATAATGGTTTTAAGACCTTTGATTATTTTTAATAGACATTACCAAAAGACTATCATTCAACCTGACCTTGTCCCTATTGAGGAGCACAGTATGTACTCCTCCATATGTCTATCAGCTGTCATGTTTAAATTCTTACACATATCCTGTTTAAATATACTTTCTTTAGGGCCTGTCCCACCAAATTGTAAATTGTCTGATAACAATCTAATGTGTAAAATATGTGATGTAAATATCAGATTTTGTTCCCTTATCTGACAGTGACATTTTTAAGCTATCTGAGCCTCTGTCAGCCAGTGGTGGGATAACCTCTTAGTTGTCCTTAATTGTGTATTTACAAAGGTAGAGTTTTGTAGCTATACAATTATTATTACAAAATAATCATTTTTCTATCCATGTATTTTTAGTTAGTGTAATGAGGTTATTGTTTTAGGTACCCGCTACTGGACCTCCTCTGACTGCCAGACTCAGCATTACTATAGCTCAAGCTAAGCTATCTAAAAATTATGGTAAGTTTTTATAAGAATTTTGTAAACAATAATCTTACAAGAACTGTAATCAATTTATATGTAACCGACTTTCCAAAAGAAGTATGTAAATTTGTCTGTTTTTTTGTTACTGAATACTCATGTAGAAAGAAATATATTTTTATAATTTTTTTTATTTAGATTTTAGAGACTACAATTTAATATAAATCTTAAGTAAGTTTTAATATCTTGGTCGTAAATGCAACTAGTTCTACTAGTGGGCTTGTTAAGAGAAATCATACTTTCCAGCTATAAAAGCGGGTACGCATTAAGTGTTAACCGTGGGTTTCCACTACCAATACATATGTACAAAAACGTAATGAAAGCATTGTGTTTCGGTAATAGGAGCTCACAGGGAAACACACTTTTGTGTGAATGATGAATGTGCATCCATACACATGTGCAATAGATATAAAGTGATATTGAAAAATATATATTTATAGTACACGAGCTGTTGCCCGCGACTTCGTCCGCGTGGTATTAGAAAACATACAAACTATATAAATTACAAAAAGTTACGTATCCCGCGTGAACCGGACATTTCTCGGGGATGAAGCTTATCCCATGTGTACTCCGGACTTTGTTTTATATTTGTGCCAAATTTCAATAAGATATGTTGAACCGTTGCAGAATAATCGAGTAAACATTAAAAAAACTAAATTAATGAATTCCACAGGAACCGTAACTATTCCCGAGATAAAAAGTATGCATCCAGACTATGCTCTAAACCTGTGCCAAATTTCATAGAGATCCGTTCAGCCGTTTAGGCTACAAACGCTAACAAACATCCATCCATCCATCCATCTAAACTTTCGCATTTATAATATTAGTAAGAAGTAAGATTAGTAAGATTACTTTGTATAAAGATTTTATAATCATACTTACTAATATTATAAACGCGAAAGTTTAGATGGATGGATGTTTGTTAAAGTTTGTAGCCTACACAGTTGGATCTTTATGAAACATAAATGTAGATAATAGCCTGGAAGAACACAGGCTACATTCGTTGTTTTGAATTCCATGGAAGGAGTCGCGGGCGAAAGCTTTTTTTAAATTAATTATAAGACCGTGACATTCCTTATTTTTTTGAATTAATTTACTTCCATTTAACAAGAACCGAAACATTTATGTTAATGAGGTTATATTTTCAAATAGAGTTTTAACTAGCTTAAATAGTATTAGACTATTATAATGAACGTTTTATTTGAAAACATTTCGACAAAATTTTTCGCAATTTACAAACATGCAAATAAATTAAAATGTAAATTACTGGCTGTCGCTCGCAACTTCTTCCGTTTGGAATAAAAAAAACAAAAGTGAGTAGCCTATGTGTTCTTCCAAACTACCCTATACATTTATAACAAATTTCATCGAGATCCGTTCAGTTGTTTAGGCTATGAACTGTAACAAACACCCATCCATCTAAACTTTCGCATTTATAATATTAGTATGATCATAATTCATTCTTATATTTGTAAAGGTTGGATTGGTGTTTGTTACTACATATCTCTATAAATAGAATAACAAATCTCAATTAGATTTACCTAAGATGTAAAACATAGTCTGAAATGAAATGAAATGAAATAGCCTTTTATTCATAATAGCTTACAAAGAACTTATGAACTAGGTATACAGAGTTACACATTTATTTTTTCTTCGAAGCTATCTGTTTGCCAGTCGGCAAAGGCCTCCTCCATCATATTTATAATTCTAATTTATATTTTTATTATTTAATCTTGTTAATTTTGGTTTCTTCTGTATTCAGTTTTTATTTTTTGTAATGTAGTTGTCTATTTTTCCTCGTAATATTGATGAATATTTTGATTATAGTATATAGTATGTTTTCTTATAATGATGGAGGGTCGTGGTCTTCTATCCCCCACGATGACCAGTCGGCTTGGGGAATGATTTTGTTCTTCATTTTTATTTTATTATTTGTCAGATTTCTAAGTTTTTAAAACTTAAAACATAGTCTGCAAGAACATAAATACTACTTACTAAGTTTTTTTCTAATTCCACGAATGAAGTCACGGGCAGACATCAATAAAAATTCAATCCCTATTAGTGACTTTATTCCAATGAATAATTGGATTTTCCATTGTTAAATGACACATTACAATAAATAATAACTAAGATCTTATTACAATTTACATCTTGTACACCTGCTATTATGATTTATTTATTATACTAGCTTTCGCCCGCGTGAAAAAAAAAACTAAGTAGCTCATGTGTTCTTCCAGACAATACCAACATGCCAATTTCATCGTGATCCGTTCAGACGTTTAGACAAGCGACTAGCCCCGGCTTTGCACGGGTCCAATTCTAATACGAAAAATGTGTTTATTTACATCACATTAGAATGATTATTGAATTTTGACAGTGGTAGTGCCCGATTTAACATCTTAGCAGTGCAGGGCCGGCACACCGGTGTAATACCACACAGAAGACAGTCGTGAAATGGAAGCAATTCCGTGTTTCGTCTGATGAGTGTGGTGCCGGAGGCCTAATTTAAGTCCCTTTCTCTTTACCACCCTTTTCTTATAAGGAGAGGATGGGAAGGGAAAGTGGATTTGACGGTGGAGGAGATGCATAGGAAGGGGAAATATCCTCTTTATGTGTGTCTCTTCCTCCGTCGGATGAGGGTAGGCAACGCATCTTCAATTGCGGATGTCTATGGGCAGCGGTCGCTTCGCCATTTTGGCGGATTCAGGTGGCCGCTTGCTCGTTTGCCACCTTATGATATAAAAAAAAGAAACCTCTAAAATTATCGATATTTCTCTACTAATTAAATGTTTTTGAATCACTGTATTTAAAAAAAACTTAGCAGTTTTGTTTTATGTAGTGTTTTTCTAACCTAAACAGAAACCATTCATATTTATGTGGGTGTACGCGGAAATGTTTGATACTTAAAGAAGCCTAAGTAATTCTTAGAAGCCACTTGTACAAAATACACATAATACTTTCAACACTTTAAAAATTCCATATATTATTTTATAATCTGCTTTCATAGAAAGAAGCTTATGTTATATTTCAAATATTAATCTAGTATCGTTAAATATTGAAAAAAAAGTTACCTCTCTCTACCATATATAGTTACTAATACTAATGTATGTTAGTTTAGGATTCATATGAGAAATGTACAATAAGTAACGGTTTAAATAAAAAAAACATATTTACAGACGAATTGAGTACCTCCTTTTGGGAAGTCGGTCAATTATAAGAATAGCAGTAATGTGTGATATTTTATATAACAGGGGCCTATCATGTCGATAATATGACGAATATTTTCTCGCAATCTTTCGTAGTAGACCCCTGATGTTATAAACCAGATTGTATTGACATTTTAACTGCATATGTATACTTGTGGGACATCGGTATGAATGTCACCAACGTTTGCGTATAAAAAAAGGACGCTTGATTTCTTGTAGAGCACATATATTTCTCATATTATAGAATGGTACAATATAAATTACAGTCTAGAATAATATTCAACAGAGAGAAAGAAACCATGCTACCAATCTGACAGTTCTACCAAGCTTATACTGAGATTCAAAATGTAACTGCCGATAGCGCTAGTATAGAATTCGGTGCGAATGTGTTGCCACATATTAACGGCATTCGTTTGTCAACCCAGGTCTAACTCGAATGGACCCTTACGTGCGTCTTCGCGTGGGTCACTGCATATACGAGACCCAGACCGACCCCAGTGGTGGAAGAACTCCGCGTTGGAATAAAGTTATACATTGGTATGTTTTGACAAGACCGAAATCAATATTCAATCTCTACCTTTTAATAAACATTTTTACTTGACCTTAGTATTTTTAATAACAATTTAGCAATGAAGAGACATCTATCGTTTAGAGGAGTAACAATATTTTTTTATTAGTACTCTATTTCATTCAAAAATGATTGTCGATCCATTAAACCCCCTTACAAGAATTCCGTACCTCCATATAACGTCACATCTACCCCTTATAACACGATTTACGGTACTGCCCTATTGATAAACGTTTTACGCTTAGGATTCCGATAACATGGAACCATCAAACACGTTATGAGGTTTCAGGGGGTTTACTGTTTACATCAGTAATTCTCAACTACTCTGCTGCCAAATTTTGCATATTTTTGTCATAAACTATATATGCAGTGTGTAGTAAGTAAACAATTTTTATCTTTCTCTGTGTGTGCCTCTAAATTTTTAAGTCGTTAATTATGTGCCGCAACAAAAAAAGGTTGAGAATCACTGATTTACATTATAGAGGTGGTAATTTTATTCCAGTAATTAGGGTTTATTTTGCAGTTTACTCCCGCCCGGTGTCAACTCTATTTATTTAGAGATCTACGACGAATGCTCGTTTACAATGGACGAGTTAATCGCCTGGACTCACATCAATATCCCGCAAGCCGTGCTCAATGTTAGTAACACAATGTTTTCTTATATGTATGTATTAAATACCAGCTGTTCACATACGACTTCATTCATATAGAATTACAAAAAAAAAACATTTTATTGTTCAAATTATCAATTGCAAATGTCAAAATGACAAGACATGATGTCAGACCATGGCAACCTTGCTTCCTTGATGTTAGCAACAACTTAAGGTCTCTTTCCCACGTTAGGGTTTTTATCCAAAATATTTACCCCTAAGTTTAACGGCGTGAAAATATATAGCCTAAAGCGTGACGTAAGTGTAGGGCTTTTTATCAAAAAAAGAGTTATTCGAAAATATGGTGTAATTGCTGACATCTTAGACAACAAAGAAGTGTGTTTACGCTTTATTATAATAGTATAGATATTGTTATTGTTTGGCATGAGAGATTTCAATTAAAACAAACTGATACATTATTGATTGAATTCTATTTATTATATTATATTTCAGGGTGAAACACACGAGAATTGGTACCCTTTGAATGGTAAACAGGGAGATGGTAAAGAAGGGATGATCAACCTCGTGCTGAGCTACTCGGTAAGTACATGGATTAATTATTTTTTATAAGAGAATCAGATGCTTTTTTATATAACCAGAGAAACTAATGCTTTACAGGTCTTTAAAAAAGAAATATACTCGCTTCTTTAAAGACAAAAACAAATTAAGTGGTTATTACTATGATTTCATTGTAATTTTAACCAACAGTGTTATTAAAACTATTATTGTAATGTTACTATTATAAAAGCGAAGGTATGGATGGATGTTTGTTTGTTAGAGTTTGTAGCCTAAACTACTGAAAGGATCTCGATAAAATATGGCATACATATAGAGGGTAGTCTGAAAGTAGACATAGGCTACTTACTTTTTTTTTAATTCCACGCGCGCGGAGTCGCGGGCGAAAGCCAGTATCTGATTAGTCTCTTTATCAATACTAAATGTATCGTATATGAAGGTGGGTCCGGCGGCGGTAGCCACGTTCCCGCCAGTGCTGGTGGTGCCGAGCACTGGCATGGGGTACGCCGCCATGCCAGTGTACCCCGCGCCGCACCCCGCGCCCTACCCCGCACCGCAGCCGCAGCACCAGCAGCAGCAGCTCTCGCCTGAGCAGTTGCAACAGGTATGCAAAAGTCCTTATGTCTATGTTAATAAGGATCGATTTCAAATGAGTTAACGTGATAATGTTGGCCGACACCAAAGATCCAACAATAGTTGGAAACGACACTTTTTAATTGCAAATTAATTTTTAGAGCGAGCACACCTTTGACTAAACTATCGCACAACTGTTTAGTCTCGCTTTATCCTATGAGTTTTTATGGAGGTGCGCACACTACTCAATGTTTAGTCAAGAGTTTTAGGTCATTTACACATGTGAGAGTTAACTATGTTACCTTATTATTGTGTATTTTAACTTTCTTTTCTTTCATTATCAGATCGAGGAGATGTTCCCGAGCATCGAGAAGGATGTGATCAAGTCTGTGCTGGAGGCGAACCGCGGCGACAAGGACGCCACCATCAACTCTCTGCTGCAGATGTCTGAGTAACCCTCCGTATGTTCTCACTACACATGTCAAAGTTACCCCTCTTTATGTTCCGATAGTCCACATGTCAGAGTTAACACCGGTATGTTCTCATGTTTTTCACATTTCATAGTAACTTCCATGTATGTTGTAATATTTTACACATGTTAGAACCAACTTTCCGTATGTTCTCAATACACATGTCAGAGTAAACATCCGTATCTTTTAGACTTTACACACGTAAGAGTAAACTCGCCGTCTGTTCTCATATTTTACACATTTCACAGTAACTTCCATGTATGTTGTAATATTTTACGTATGTTAAAACCAACTTTTCGTATGTTCTCAATACATATGTCAGAGTAAACTCCCCATGTGTTCTCAGTACACATGTCAAAGTAACCTGACGGTATACACTCATACTTTACACATGTCAGAGTAAGCTCTTGTCTTGTTTGTCAAAAGAAACTACCCCATGCGGTATAAATGAAAAATGTATCCATAATTTTAAGTATATTATATTTTTAAATATTGTACATACATAATCGGAGCCTAAATTGCATTTAAAAATAAAATATTCACACACGCTTTTAAAAAGCTGATGTTAAAATAATTATATATTTGATTTTTTTTTAAATATTTACTACTTAAGGACACTTTATTCTTTTTTAATTTCATTATCGGTAACCCTTACGAAATAAAAAATCTTCATAATTAAGTTACTTTCAATTATACTATTTCTTGCCTTTAAATGTTAATAATGAGGTAAAAATTAAGGCTAAATAATAAAAAAAAATTAAAAATCCTTTAAAAACATCATAATGTAATAAAATAATTATTAGTGGTGTATACTATACTAATATAATAAAGCGTAAACACACACTTCTTTGTTGCCTAAGATGTCAGCAATTACAGCATATTTTTGAATAATTCTTTCTTTAATGAAAAGCCCTACATTTACGTCACGCTTTAGGCTATATATTTTCACGCCATTAAGCTTAGGGGGTAAATATTTTGGATAAAAACCCTAATGTGAGAGAGACCATAAGTTGCTACCAACATCAGGGAAGCAAGATTGACAAGGTTTGTCATGTCATTTCATTTTGACATTTGCAATTGATAATTAGACAAATGTGAAAAATAAAATTTTTATAATTTTATGCGGATGAAGTCGCATGGGAACAGCTAGTAGTTTAATAAAACTTGTTTATAACTATGTTAAATCAAAAGAAATATATAGCTATGCAATGCAATGTTTTATTATTTTTTTTAGTATGTTCTATGTTTTTTTGTATATTTTCCCGATCAAATCTATGTTTCGGTGCAAATTATGTGATATTTTCTTTACGTTTAGTAAATACGCGATTTATTTTATTTATGTTTCGTTTCATCGAATTATTACAAGTTAAAAACACATTCAAAGTTATCAGCAAAAATAGCACAGATTATCATATATTTAGTAATTAATAAAGCCTGCTACAGATTTAAGTATTGACAATCAACTGAACAGTCGCATTGATCAGTTAAAACTGTATGAAGGCATTAAAACTGTAGTTTTAACTAATTCTACTGTTCGGTTAAGTTGTCAGTACGGAAATAATGGGCTTAGTGTTAAGTAAAGAAATGTTCTAAACTTAATAATGTAATTCTGCTTAGATTTTCATGTCTTTAAACATCAATTTTAATTTAATAATTTGCTGTATTTGATTGTATTCTAGTATTTTATTTAAAAAAATCGTCTCAAAATCAAGCTTAATTTTGCTAGATTTGTGCCAAAATCATTTGCCATCGAATCAAAAGTTGCTTTTATTAAACGATTGTATTGTTGTATTTATTTGTAATTTTACATTGTATAAATAAATTATTACTATTCAAGTGTTTTTATTTCATTTAATCAAACCCAACTTTTATTATAGTTTGTCTAAATTAGATTAGTTTGATAAATGACGTATACAAAGTATCGAATTCAATTTGTTAGAAGGCAAATACTGAATAGACAGGTATCGTAGTGACGAAACACGCAGCGAACTATTATGAACTATCGATATTCGGTTTAAATAATTATCGAACTCAACTAAAATTATTATTTTCTTATTTAATTTACCTAATTTAGAGGATAATTCTATTATTGATTATAGTGTAGAGAATTTAGCGATGACAGAAATAAAAGCGAAATCAAATTCGATTACGTATGGCTATAGTAGTAAACATTTATTTACTCTCATTATTTGTGAGGGTCATTATTAATTTGAGAAAACAGTGTTTATTGTTGTGTACGTCAAATTGACTGGTGTAACTTAATTTCGTTCTGGAAAAGGTACTATTCTTTTTGGCGAGATACTAGTAAGTGGTACAATTTAATGGTACACCCGACTGACTCACATATCTTGTAACATTGAAAAACGACAACTCCGTAAAAAAAACCAGGCCAAATAGAAATATGCTTTATTTTAAGTTATCGCTATACAAAATTAGAATGAAAACTAGAGTTTTTTAATATTTTTTTATTTACCACTTAAAACTTTTTTACTCAAAACTTTCTTTTTCCTTTTGACTTCCTTTTCTACGCTCTTCTCTTTAAGATTATCAGCTTTACGCTTTATTTTGACTATCTTTCCTATAACATTCTTAAATCTATCATCTTTCTTCATAAGACTTTTGTTGACTTTCTTTAAGCCATCTTTTATAGATACATCTATGTTCTCATTTTCTGGCAGAAGACGATCTTCTTTATTGTTCTTGATTTGTGCTTGGATTTGCTTTATTTTCTCGAGTTTCGCTTTCTTAGCTGCTTTTACACGCTTACGACGCATTTCCTCCAGACTGTTAAATTAAAAAAAATTATAATCCAATAATTTACATGTAAATTTGTCTTTAGACAGGTCTCACATGGACAAAAACTCTCCAATTCAATATTTTCTCAATTAATTAAGATTTTAAATTCAAAAAAAGGTATTTTATTACAAAAGAATATTAAGGTGAATTAATTACTTCTATGTCTTTATAAAATCTGTCTTAAATCACATTTACTTTGAAAAATCATACTAATATTATAAATGCGAAAGTTGAGTTGTTTCTTGAGTTGTTTGAGTGTTTGCCTAAACGGCTGAACGGATCTCGATGAAATTTAGTACACAGAGAATAGTTTGGAAGAAAACAGGCGACTCAGTTTTTTTTTTATAATATAAGTTGGCAAACGAGCAAGCGGCCTGAATCCACCGAAATGGAAAGTGACCGCTGCACATAAACATCCGCAATTGCAGATGCGTTGCCTACCCTCATTCGACGAAGGACGCACATAAAGTGGATATTTCCCCTTCCTATGCATCTCCTCCACCGTCAAATCCACTTCCCCTTCCCATCCTCTCCTTATAAGAAAAGGGTGATAAATAGAAAGGGACTTAAATTAGGCCTCCAGCACCACACTCATCAGACGAAACACGGAATTGCTTCCATTTCACGCCTGTCTTCTGTGTGGTCGTGGTATTACTGGGGGCGTGTCGGCCCTGCAGTGCCAAGATGTTAAAGCGGACACTACCACTGTTAAAGTTTTTTTTTAATTCTACACAGACAGAGTCGCATGCGAAAGCTATTACTAAATTTCCAATTGTCTTTGTACAAATAAATCTTACCCTTGTTCCATAACCTCAGGATCCACCCCCGCCATGAGCCACCTCTTGTGGCGGTAGTTGCGGCGGCGCTGCTCGAACTCCTCGTTGTCGAGCTGCGCCTCCTGCTCGCGCCGCGCCACGCTCACACTCGTGAACACCTTCACTGCTTCATCATCTGATATCAAAAATAACCCTTTAAAACACGACTTCATGCATAAAAAGGGATTACTCCCTACCGTCACCCCTCTCTGTCCCCACGTGAGAATGAAAAGTTTCATCCTTCTCACCTTTTAGTCCCAACATAACCAATAAGGTCACAGATCAGTTATTTTATTTCATATGGAACCGTTATGAAATAAAATAAATTCCAACCGTCCTCTCGTCATCAAAGGGACGGATGTCCCCCCGTGAGGACTGAGCGGAGTGACGGTTGGGAGTAATCCATAAAAAGATGAAAAGTTCACACAAAATACGCGCTAACCCTAACCCTACTACCACTACTAAGATGGGATGGGATACATGTAGTGGGAAATATCCCATTGCAAGGCGTCCCCTCCTGTTGATTAAGGTAGGCAACGCATCTGCAATACGGATACCTGGGAAGCTTCGCTACTTTGTCGAATTCTGGTGGCCGCTTGATAGTTTTTCACTTTAAACTATAAAATGCACATGTTAAAACAATCAGACTTGATTGCTTGAAACTGCCATTTTCTACACTCACTGTAGGAAAACAAATTTTACTAATTAAACTTTTCATTTTGTTTATGGCCACATATAAAATGGCAACATTGTGTTTTGTAATAGACAATGTGCATTCGTTCACATTATGTATTTAGTTCTTCTAAAATAAATCAAATATGCAAAAAGTTATGTTTTAAACACTCACCATCAATCTTGTACTCGCTGAGTTTGGTTTTGATTTGATCTTCGATCTCGCCAAGTCTCAGGATGTCGTATGGCGTGATGAGAGATATCGCCATGCCTGTCCGTCCCGCGCGTGCGGTGCGACCTACCCTGAAATATAACAAGTTGATAAAAGGTGCGAAACACAATGTACACATTACACATACATACGGTATACTCGTAACAGTACACAACAATTCATATAAATTACACAGTAACCAAAGAAGGAGTACAATGGTAAATATAAAAAAAAGATTAAGTTTTAAACTCGGGCTTTTTAACTAATATTTTAGATTGTTTTTCTATCACACTGTAGGTGTTTTGTACCGATGTAACACTACACTATAATAACATACCTTATAACCCTTCCACAACTAGGGTACTAACCCCATAACACTCCAGGACAGAAGATGAATTAAATGACACCTCATTCTTTAAACACGGTTCAGTCATCTAGGATGCGGGCTGATAATATTTTGTTCACATATCCAAACCAACATATACCTTTTTCTCAGTTGGGTAAAACATTACACAGCACATTGTACACATTACACATATCACAGTAATCTCACCTGTGTATATACTCCTTTGGTTCCAGCGGTAATTTGTGGTTGACAACGAGCTGTACTGAGGGTATATCCAGTCCTCGCGCCGCTACATTAGTGGCGATGAGTGTACACTTCAGGTTACTGCGGAACTGCGCCAGCGCGGCCGCGCGCTCGCGCTGGCGCATGAACCCGTGCAAGCAAACATTGTCCATACCGATAGAGTTTAACATCATTGATAACACTTGACACTCCCTGGTATAAATATATCAGAATTAGTTATTAAAACATTTGTATCGACTCTCTCTCTCTCTCTCTCTCACACACACATATATTCTACTAGCTGTTGATAGCGACTTCGTCTGGGTAAAATTAAGAAACAGTAAACCTATGTTACTCACAGATAAATTACCTTTCCAACGGTGAAAGAAGTTTTAAAATCGGCTCAGTAGTTTTTGAGTTACTTCAATACATCCAAAAAATGCAAATATATCCTCTTTATAATATTAGTATAGATAAGAATAGATATTGTAATGGTATTAGCTTAGTAATAGGGGTTTCCTCAACTCCACGGCAAATTGAATTAAAAAAGTAACCTATATGTTCTTCCGGACTATACTGTGTATATGTAGCAAATTTCATCAATATCAAACATCCATCTATACTTTCCCATTAAGAATACAGTAGAACCTCGATAACTCAAACCTCGGTAACTTAAAAACCTCTTCAACTTCAAAACATAATATGTTCCCTTCCCATCAGAGCACAAAACCTCTACAACATAGACCTTTGATAACTTAAAGTGTTTTATGTTTCCCTTGGACTTAACTTATCGAGGACAGTATTAGTAAGATGTAATATGAGTACTAACTTCTTAGTATCTGTGAAGACAATAACATGTGCGGTCGGTGTGGTCTCTCTGTACTGTCGCAGCGCCTGCACGAGGTATACGTCGCGTGCGTACGCCGGACACACTACATAGCGTTGAGACAACGTGCTCACTGTTAACTGAGAATCAATCTCCGACCATATTGTGAGTCGCTGTAATAAACTTTAATGTAGTTTTGTGACTTTGTATGTATGGGATTAAATTAATCTTACAAACTAATATATCAAATGCTTTATTATTTCACTCTAATTAAAACTATACAATGGTATTCATACATAGTTTATTTATAACTAGCTTTCGCTTGCGACTCCGTCCACATGGGATCCAAAAAAAACAAAAGTGAGTAGCCTATGTGTTCTTCTAGACTACTCTTTACATCTATACCAAATTTCATCAAAATCCGTTTAGTCATTTAAGCTACAAACTCTAACAAACATCCATCCATCTGAACTTTCACATTTATAATATTAGTATGATTAGTTATGATAGGAAGCCAACATATCACACAAGTTTTGTAGGATACTGTTTTAACTTTTTTCCTAATTGTAATTAAATAAGTACTTAGTAGCGTAGTTCTTTCAGATTGTTTTACATCTGTGGAAACTCATTGACATAGTTTCCGGTAGTTTATATCTATTTTTGACCGACTTCCCAAAAGAAGGAGGTACTCAATTCGTCGATATTTTTTTTTCTAATTTTCAATTTAGCATAAGCTACATACATTGCTCAAGAATAATTATTAAATTTACTAATAAAAATGTTATACATTGGAAAGTAAGAATACATTTTTAAACAAACAATATCATACTTACATCTTTGTTTAACGGCAGTTGCTTAGATTCTTTAACATCTTCAGTTATTGTTGCGGAAAACAGTAAATTCTGACGATTTTGTGGCAAAACACCGAATATTGTGTCTAAATCATCTTTAAAAGATTCACTAAACAATCTGAAGAAACAAAATTCATCAATTAATTCCTATAAATGTTACTATTTAATAAACCAAACAAAATCCTAGTTTTTAAGATAAAGCATAAAATTGAGAAAAACAGTATACAAATATAAAATAATTTATACTAATATAATAAAGTGTAAAGACGGCATATTTTGAATAACTTTTTTAATAAAAAGCCATATACTTATGACACACTTTGGGCTACAAGTTTTCACACTATTGAATTTAGGGGGTAAATAAATTGAAAAAAAAACCCCTTCATGTGGGAAAGAGACCATAAACTACAAGCTGCCAACATTAAGGAAGCAAGATTATTAAGGTATAATTTTGACATTTGTAATTGAGAATTTGACAAATGTAAACAATAAAATAAAGTTTTTATAATATCATGCGGATAAATCCACACAGACAGCTAGTTTAAATTAAAAATAAACTTCAATATACAAATTTTAAACCTACAATAAATGAATGTAATGAAATGTCACTTTGTTGTATAATTTTTATGTGTTATTTTTTTATGTTAGGATTTTATTGAAAAAGAATACCTATCAGCTTCATCCAAAACTAAATATTTAATCTTCTTCAAACTGAATGTATCACAGCCAGTTATGTGATCGGCCAATCGTCCAGGCATTGCTACCACTATATGGGGCTTTTTAGCCAGCTTTAGTGATTCCTCCATTTGATCTGATCCTCCCGTCACTATACATACTCTGAGGTTCAGTGGTTTACCTAGTATACTGAATTGATCTGCTATCTGAAAGGATATTTTTAATATCTTTAACCCTTAACACTTTAGGTGCTATGTGTAACTGTGTATGTGGCCTGGGAGGTATGAATTACAAACAAACTATTTCCCAAGACACATGTATCTAAATGTCACATGGATAAAAAGGAAAAAAAGGGTAAAATGCGGGTGAAAAACAATATATGATATATTATGTAGTTTTAAATACATTCCAACAAAAAATATTGGTTTTTTTTTAAACACTCACTTAGCTGGCGCTGAGGGTGTTAATACAATGGAGTTTTTAGTAGCAAAATTTATATGTTACCAAAACATTAAAATCTATCGACACTAAAATTAAAATCTAATATACTTTTCTCCAATCTAGTTCAGTAGATTTTTGAACGTGAGAACATAACATAAGGTATACGATTTATATCTGGCTGGGTCACGGAAGATTGCGCAAGCGTTCCCGTGACCCAGCCACTGGCAGATAAAAGGAACACTGCTGGGTTTTTAGTGGGTATTCCAGCCATCTTTCATCTTCTCGGCCGGCGAGTCCCACATACCCCCCTCCTTGGTAACGGGGGGGGGATGCGTAAATGCATTTTCCCAGCGAGAAAAAAAAGGTGTACGATTTATATACAAGTTGAAAATTAAGTCACTATTTACCTGGTAAGCAAGTTCATGTGTTGGTGTAAGTATAAGTGCATAAATTCCATAAGGATCCTCCGCTAGGTTTTGTAATATTGGCAATGCAAACGCAAAAGTCTTCCCTGAGCCAGTCTTGGCTGCTCCGATACAATCGTTTCCAGAGAGAATGTCTGGAATGCATGCTTTTTGAATGGGAGTTGGAGCCTTTATACCTGAAAAGATATATGGTATTCTAGTACTATAATATAATAATTCTTATGTTCATTTGATGTAACTCTAAGGTTTAGTTCATGCTTTTAACTTTTAAGATAGGAGTCGTAATATAAACAAGTTATTTACCAAGAGTATGAAGCTGCTTGATCAGCCATGTTTTAATTCCTAACTCAGCAAACTCCTTCATATTGTTTTCGTTCATTTTAATGCTATTAAACACTGCAAATTAAAATCACAAAGCACGTTGCCATTTATTTACCAAAATATTCCTATTCCTGTCAACGTCAAATGTCAAACTGTTTTGACATTGAAATAATACGTTTTAAAAGCCAACAAAAACGCTTAAACTTGTTGAAGTACTTTTAAATGATCTTTTTTTCATTTTTTTTAACACAAAAAATAAATTTATACTGAAGATATTCAAAATATGCGTCGGAGAATTATTAAATTCTAGCTTAGGCGTTAAAATAGGAGAAATTTTAAAGGTTAAATTGTCTTTGGTACCTGGTAAAAAATAAATGTTTGTAGTCTTTGGTTATTCAGTTAATCATTCACGATTCGCGTGATAGGATGCTTGATTTTGTTTTGATTTTTGAATATTTTATTGGCGCAAGTTACTTTAATTTTATTTCTCATTAATCATAATAATAGAAACACTGTTCAGTTAAAAATTTATTCGTCTAATAAAAATTCATACGAAATAACAGCTTTCGTATTCTACAACTATCAAATGAAAATGTTAAATTACATTTAAAATAATCGTGCTTATATGAAATAGAAGAAAAGCTGGACTTTGGTTTTTAAATTATAAACACTTTGGTAAGTATTTTCTCCAAGATTGCATTAATATTATTCGTTTGTTGAACTAACGGTGTCCAATTTCTAATGGCATCTATGCAGGTACCATGTCACTATTTGTTACGTAGGGCTCGTCGTAATTTTAGTTGCCTTGAATACAGAGAACAAGTTAAGTACTTATCCCACTATTTCTGTCGCTTAGTGATGGGACTCGAGTGATTTTTTTTCACTCGAGTCACTCGGTACTCGTAACTTTCTCACTCGAATGCCACTCGAGTGAAGGTAAGACTCGAGTGATGTTTATAGACGCGAGTCACTCGTAATATAAAAATCGAGGAACCAAAATTTTAAAACCAATAAAACAATGTTAATTTAACATAAAGAAATTGTTTTCGCATTAACGTAAAAGTTACTCAAAAAATCTGTACAAAATGTGTAAAAATAGTGTTTTCCTTTAAACTAAACCTGTCTACATAATAAAGAAACCTCTTATATCATCTATTAGTTGAAATTTTATAGTGTACTATAAATAAGTTCAAATCCATTTTTCCATTTCTTGCAAGTAATTTTCATGAGATCCAAATATTTTGATTTTGTTGAGTTTGATTATGTTCTTACACAATTTTGATAATAATCATGCTTTAAAATTTTAAAGTTAAGTTAAGTAAAGTTAGTTAATTAACTTAAACAAAGCTTAAATAAACTCTACAAAAGAACAGAAATAGTGCGTTTTTAAAAAGATAACAAATTTAACTGAAAATGCTGTAAAAATTTCTTACTCCGCTTAGTATAAACCAACGAAATGGTTATGAGTCACTCGTAATTCGAGTCAACTCGAGT
The DNA here is from genome assembly GCF_000836215.1 of Papilio polytes. Lineage (NCBI taxonomy): Eukaryota > Metazoa > Arthropoda > Insecta > Lepidoptera > Papilionidae > Papilio > Papilio polytes. The sequence goes on from NW_013526359.1 coordinate 2,912,978, forward strand.
CACTCGCAACTCAGGTTGTCAAAAATTTCACTCGAGTCCGAGTAAGAAAAAAATGACTCGAGTCACTCGAGTAAAAAGCAACTCGAGTCCCATCACTACTGTCGCTATTTGACACCATTGCTCAACCACAATTGATACATCCTATTTCCGGGCTTTTAAATTAATTTAGGGGCCATCTTTGTGCAGTAATGCATTTTCATATATTTTGCGTCTAATAGATTTCAGATAGAACGCATTTTCTCTTATGACAAATAGGTTAACTATGGCCTAACTATGACTATGGCCTAGTCACCCCGTATTAGGGTAGGCTCCGAGCCCCTCGGTGGGGACGTAAAGTGAGCTGGTGATGATGATGATGATGAAATAGGTTAAAAGTAGTTCAAATATAATAGCTTTTTTGTACAGTTTTGATTGACGCTTATTTTTCAACAGGGTTGCGATCTTTTCGAAAAGTTTTAAAAAAATGTTTGTTGTTTTCTATTACGATTTTAAACATGTCAAAACTAAGCATAAGGTGTATTACTTATTGTATAAAGTAATTTCGATGATATGTTATCACACTTTTCTCTTATAAATTTGTTTTCAAAATCATTAATTATCTTGTTATGTACAGAACTAAAAATATGTGGATTAATTAAGTTTGAAACCACAATGTAAATGATTTTAAGTTTACATAAAACTTAATGTAACTTATTGTTTCAGAAAAACTATAACAATGAGCCTATTCAAAACTTTAATGTCCCTGGCTGTGAATAACACAAAGATTGCTGTGAAAAATAATGCAAATGTAAGTATAAAATGTAGTTAATATTATAAAAAAATCAAGAAAGATGTGTACTTCTACATTTCTATTTCTACAAATAAATGTAAAAAAAAAAGATTGGATGTAAGTTATGGTCATTACCACTATTTCTTTATCAATGGTCAATGTTTGAACTATAAATTTTTTAAAACTGTAAAATATTTTTTTGTTTATGTTCTTGCTAAGGAAAATTTAAAAACTTTTAATTTTATTACAAAATTTATAATAAATGTACAATGTAGTTAAGAGATAAGTGATCATTTATTTTCATATGCATTATTTTATTATTTATATGCATAATTAGTTTATGTAACTTTTGTTATCACATAACATAACAAATATTTGTCAATACAATTTTGTACTTACAACATATCTTTTACTACCATAGTTTATCTATTTCTATGTTTATCTTTTAATTTTGGGTCATGGTTTTTGTCGAAACTTTTGACATAAGTTAAGAAATGAAATAAAATAATATTTGTTACTACAAACACTTTATTTTTGATTTCAATCTTTTGAAATACAAATATTGTTCAAAAAATTATGTTTGACTGTCATAACATTCATAGGAAAATCTTTTGTCTCTTTCATTAGTTCTAAAAAAACTGAAATAGCAATCTTAAATGTTTCGTTAAACCCACATTCAAGACATCGCGTGATATGACGCGAAGTCGCACGTTTCTTGTCTGAACACTTATAAAGTTATTTTACTTAACGGTAACATAATAATTCAAAGCTAGAGCATATAAAAACTGTAATTAATTCTTCAGAACCGAGTTATTACTTATTGATCGATTTATCTAATGTCTAAATAAACGTTGTTTATTGCTTAATCTATATTTACGACTGTAATCACACTAATATTATAAACGCGAAAGTTTAGATGGACGGATGTTTGTTAGAGTTTGTAGCCTAAACGGCAGAACCGATTTCGATGAAATTTGGTAAGGATGTAAAGGACAGTCTGGAAGAACACATAGGCTACTTGGTTTTCTTTTTTTTTTAATTCCACGCGGACGGAGTCGCGGGCGAAATCTAGTTATTTATAACTATCTAATCTATTTTAATCACATTATCCAAATGTAATTGATAAATATTTTGATTATTACTATTGATAATATTAATTCTGTCTGTACCTATATCTTAATCTTACTTCTTACTAATATTATAAAGTTTAGATGGATGGATATCCATCCATAACTCTAAAAAATATCCATCGATCTAGATGGATGTTTGTAAGAATGTGTGGCTGAATGGATTACAATGAAATTTAGCATACACGTAGAGCATAGTCTGGAAGAACCCATAAGCAACTTTTATTCCATGCGGACGGAGTCGCGACCTAAAGCTAGTATGATGATAATGTTTTTTTCTAATGTCCGGTTACGTCCAACAGTTTTTCTACTTCGCCGATTGCACAAAAAATGTACTAACAACGGTAGCATAAAGCAGAAGCGAGGCGTAAAGCTAAAAATGCTCCATACCAAGTACAGTCGCAGAAATTCGCGGTGTACCACTTCAGGAGAAATTGCCTTGTTTATTACAACGATATAAACCTCGCCTTCCTACAAATAACTAATTAGATATCAGTGAGTGCAAACGAATAATAATGAAAAGAACTAACCGACTTTTTTGACCGACTTCCCAAAAGAAGGAGGTACTCAATTAGTCTGTATTTTATGTGTGTTACGGCATAACTCCGCCGCTAGTGGATCGATTTTGATAATTCTTTTTTTATCCGAAAGGTAATGCTTGCAGGTGGGTCCCATTTTTTTGTTTGATTTTTGGAGTCTAAGACTACGACGTAGTTAAATAGTTTAGCTCAAAATCGTGCGACGAAATTTAGGGTCATTTGTGCTTTCCTTGCTTACGTAGCCTAAACTATAAGACTTATTTCGTACAGACACATTTATAAGCTACGTTTAATTGACTTTTGTTAACGTGCAAACGATTGTAGCTGATTGTAGGTGTAACACGCCAGTATTTGTTCCTGTGTGATAAAGCCTGTCGTACACAATCTAGATAGCAAACACTCGCTTCGTCTTGTAAAGCGCGGGACGAGCGAAAATGGCATCTCTACCATATGCGCTTTTTCCTTGCCAACTCTAAAAATAGCTTTCTGGATCATACTAAATCCATAATATAAACCAGATTTATATCAAAATTCAGTATATATTAGTTTCTTAGATACCGGAAGGGACTGACTAAACCTATGCTTATTTCTATATCTTTTATTCCGCTGTCGCAGCTGTATACTATAGACTTAAACACTAATCGTGCCATGCAACATTGTATGAACTATTTCTGAACCTGTATCAAATTAATTTGTTACTAGAACACGGCCTCAAGGTCAAAATAACTTGAAATATCGTCTGATGATATGGTTCGATGTTTTTAAGTGGTCAAACATAGATAATTGATCTATGAATGAATTGTAGTGGGAATGAGAAGTATTTATGTATATCCTATGCATACGATTGTTACTGTCCGTAGAGACTTATTCGATGGCCTAATATTTACTTATAGAGTAGTCTTCTTTGTATAAAAAGCCTGGCAATATATTACTATAAATAGATTTAACCCTTTGTCAATTAATTTTTAATAAAGAAATATCTCAAAATCTTTACTACTCATTACCCGCGACTACGTTCGCGTAGAATTAAAAAAAAAATAGTTTATGTAATGTTTTTTTTTAGAATACGTTTCACAACATTCCTCCCGGATACCTTCTAACAGACGTCCATCCATCATTTGGGTGCCTACACGTCTTTACTCTTCTAAGCCGCTAATGAAGTTAATTCGATGAGTGTAATAAGTGAAAATAAACAAAATCTGAACAGTTAAAAAAGCTTATAAAAATTATCGATAAAACCACATCCCTACTCAAATCGATAAGTATCAGAATAATTTAGTGTTGTCACCAAGTTCAAGGCCATCTCTATCGATATAACTGCATATTCTGTACATTTCCATTGCGTCACGCGGCGCACGTGCGCCTGTTGCCAATTGCGATAATTGCAGTTGCACTATAAATGTTGAACCAAACTTCTAATCATGCACTCTATTAGTAGAAATATTGGATCAAATGTTTGCCTACTGCGTCAAATGTTTGACAATTTAGGAACACATACGATTAGAAAGGTATTTGTTATATAAACTACGATTAGAAAATTCCAATGGTGTTCTTAGTTAGTTCTTTTAGTTTGAATTCTCTTTGCTCTCGACTCCGTCCGCGTGATATTAAAATGTTATTAAAAGTAGCTAATGTTACTCAAGGAACTTTCTGCCCCGCACACCCGCGTTGTGGAACGGTCTGTCCTCGGCGGTATTTCCAAACCAATACGACTTAGGGTCCTTCAAGAAGCGAGCCTATCAGTTCCTCAAAGGCCGGCAACGCATCTGTAGTTCCTCTGGTGTTGCGGATGTCCATGGGCGTCGTTGACCACCTAGGTGTACACGCCGCTCGTTTGCCCCCTTTTACTATAAAAAAAAAAATGATAACGTATTATTTATTGGTGAAAGAATTTTAAAAGTCGGCCTCTTAGTTTTTGAGTTATATCAATACATACAAAAATACAAAAAAAAATATCTTTTTTACTTAGTACTAGCTGTTGCTCGCGACTTCGGCCGCGCGATTTGAATAAAAAAATGTGCTTATGTTACTCACTGATAAAGTAGCTTTTATGGTGAAAGAATCTTTAAAATAAGTCCAGTAGTTTTTGAGTTAATACATCCAAAAATAATATTTCCTCTTTATAATATTAGTATAGATAATACAGATAAAAAACCTTTCTCATTTCATATTAATACGCATTTGCTTTTAATAAATTTATAAAACGTTCCTTATTTTTTTATAATAAAGTATTCATAGTGATTCTTATAATAATGAACTTATTGATCGATTGATAAAAAAACCAATTCGTTGATCTTTGACGTCGAGACAACACGCGATACGAGCATGCACTAATGTTACCCAACTCACAAAGACAATTTCAACACGTCCACTGCGGCAAGTAAAATCATAATTCTTCAACTGCTGCGGCGACGGGCCAAACTGCGCCCCCAGATATATTTTTGGCAGTGCGTTGCAGGTCTTTCTAGACCTACCATCACTAGGATATATTAAAAAGCTATAACTTTATATAAAAAACAAACACTTTATGTAATGTAATGTATACACATGAGATAATAGTTTCGCATCACCTGAAGTACCGTGACAAGCCAATATCGACCAGTTACGCAGTGTACGTGTTAATAAAGATGGGATCAATTTTTTTGTTCCTACAACAGATTTTATTAACAAATATGAGATTTTTTCATGGGTTCCGATTCCCAGGAGCACTATGGACTCCAGGTGCAACAGTAACACATTCAATGCCACTATGTTTTAAGTGGTGACATCTGGCTAGGCGAGTCGGCAGTTAATGTGTTAATGCTAGAAATATGCAATAGAATACATATTGCAACGCGTGATCTAATATCGGCACCACAATGTATGCTGTGAATAAGTAACTGTATATTACAGTGTTGAGATATTGTAATATGTTTATATCCGTGTTCACTATGAAACTGATATGTTTATAACACCTAATCTATATCTATACTTCTGTACTAATATTATAAAGAGGAAAGATTTCGTACAATAGTCATGAAATTAAATAAAGCTGGTGGTAAACATTTTTTTTTATTTAAATTCGATAGATAAACGTAAATGATCTTTCCTTGAACACTTAAAATAAATTACACCGATTGTTGGTTGATAAAAAGAAACAAAAAAACATCAACAAAAACTTATTCATGGCCATGAATTGTAAAGTTCAATGACTGGATACGTGTCGTAGTTTAGTGTTAACTTGTACTAAATAAGTTAACATTAGTATCTGATTTCTTTACTGTAAGCCGTACTCAAGTTAATAGTTTAAGCAGTCTCTTAGTGACGGGACATTAGATTTGTTTCTTAATAGTTAAGTTACCTTTTAAAAGAGCGGTAGTATTTTTATTTAAAAGTAGACACATTCAAGATTCATCATTTTTTTTTTATAATATAAGGCGGCAAACGAGCAACCGGCCACCTGAATCCACCGAAATGGAAAGCGACCGCTGCTCATAAACATCCGCATTTGCAGATGCGTCGCCTACCCTTAATTGACGGAGGAGGAGACGCACATAAAGAAGATATTTCTCCTTCATATGCATCTCCACCATCGTCAAATCCACTTTACCTTTCTATCCTTCCTCTTAAGAAACGAGTGGAAAAGGAACTAAAATTGGGCTTCCGGCATCACACTCATCAGACAAAACGCGTAATTATATGTGGTCGTGATCTTACACCGGGCGAACCGGCCCATTCGTGCGAAGATGTTAAAGGGCGCTCTACCACTGTTCATTTAATAATTAAAACTATATTTTGTTTCAGTCATCTCTCAGACCGTTACTGTCATGCGCGCCGGTGGCAATGGTCGGCTTCGACCGCGGCGCTCACAGCCAGGACATCACCAAGAACATCCAGTACATCAGCAATGATAAGATCAAGCTCACACCGGATCCGAAGACAATGAAGTAAGTGGATTAACATCATCATCATCACCATGTACCTTCGGAATGTAAGCACAATATATGCAATCATTGAGGCAGCGGACGTAAGCGAAAGCGTGCCCATAGTCCCGGCCTAAGGCGTTGGAGGAACTGAGGGGTTTAGTGGGTATGCCACCCATTATAGGGGGAGAGACCCACATAGCTACCGCGCCCCCCTGGGTGCGGAGTATGCGTGAAATGCATTCCCCTCGGGCAAAAAAAATTATATACAATCATACGTATAAATGCGAAAGTTAAGATGGATGGATGTTTGTTAGAGTTTTTATTCTAAACGACAATGGATTTCGATAAAAATTGGTATAGATGTGGAGAGTAGTCTGGAAGAATAAATAGGCTACTCACTTTTTTTATTATTTCCACGCAGACGGAGTCGCGAGCGAAAACTAATTCTGTCATAAATCTATCAGTAGTCATATCTGAATTCACTACCTTGTGGCTTCAACGATGTCCATATTTTCTCCGGTAAATGTACTAGTTTATAGTATTTGTATTAACGCAGTGAACAAAGTACTCTTTTAATTCAGCACTTTTCGAGCGTTAATAGAATTTGCGATTATCGTAAAATCGATTCTTAATCATTATTCGATTCTCATGAAATTGATTTCACATATTTATTGCACATATCTAGTAAGACAGGGAATGTTATAGTGGTTTCTTAGCCAATAACAGTTCTGTAAGTTTGAATACTTTGTAATCGATTGTAATGCCTTTGATGCATACAAGTAACATATGCATTACATTACACAATTATATACATAAGGTCGACAGTCAGTAAGCCAGTTACCTAGGGTAATCCATTGTTGTACGCTTGACCTGTTTCAATTCTTGTGCTCTATTGCTAATTGCATACTGAACTCTTTAAATAACCTATGTACATGCATCGTATGTACTCGCACATATTTGACTAAACTATCGCACAACTGTTTTGTCGCACTTTGATGTGTGTAACAGTTGATTTGTCCTGAGAAACAATCGACAATCGCAAAGCAGTTGTTCGAATGTTGGATCAAAAGTGTGTGCCCACTCTTGATGTACGTTACCACTGACAATACATTCAAATTGAATTACCATATGTTTTCACCGCGGAATCCCACGGTTATAGATGACAAAATAGGAAGAGAAACAAAGATAAGATAGACCCAATCTATTTGTATATTTTAAAATAGATATGATAAGGTATAAAAAAATACATGAACTTAAATAGGCATTTAGTAAGTCTCCTATTAGATTCTAGTAAAGATTTAACTGAATTTATTTTTACACTAGCTGTGGCCCGCGACTTCTTCCACGCAATATTAAGATAAAAATAGCCTATAATATGACTGTCTATGTCAGTACCCTTCAGTGAAAGTACGGTCGAAATCGAACCAGCCGTTTCGGAGATTACCCGGAACAAACGCGGCTTGCGGACAGACAGACAGACAAACTTTTTTTAAATGCGATTTTCGTTATTAGCAAGGCAAATACATCATCTTCCCGAAATCTGTAATTTTTCTTTTGATATTACAAACAGACACTCCAATTTTATTGTATATATAGATTACTGTAATCACTGTACAATATTGTAACTTAACGTAGTGATGCAAACATCTCTTTCATTCTCTTTGAAAAAAACAAAGACAACATGTGTCACTGTAATCGAAACGAACAACCATATAAACGTCTACAAAACAGTAGACAGACGTTTAAATTATACATTGATTAGTACAAAGTCCGAATCGACGCAAACGCAGCAGATATGACCACTGCGCTACTTCATGATTTCAATATAAAGACATCGATTACTTTTTTATGACTAATCGTATTATTGGCTAATTATATAATTTAAATTTTAAATCACGCAGGAATAATGGTCTTTTGTTTACAATAAAAAAACACATATCATACTTTTTTCATTGGTAATAAGAGATGGTCGAGAAATTGAGAAGAAAAAGGTTAGCACGGTATGGACGCGATTGGACGATGGGAACATAAACCAGAAAGTGTTAAGATTAAATGTGGATGGCTGCAAAAGTAGAGGAAGACCGAAGAAAGTATGGATTAGACAGATATGACGGCTGATAGAAATGTATGGAAGTGCACATAACCGACCCTCCGTAGGGACAAGAGCAAGTTGAATAAAGTGAAACTCAAGGGATTTCTAATATTGTCAATATTCTTTCTAAATAAGTTACCTAAATACGTATTGTCGATCTAATAAGTCACCATACACACACTACGCACATACACATATAGATAAAGTTGAGGAGTTTTATTTTTTACAACTCGTTCTATAGTAACAGTTTTATTTGAATTACCCTGTATGCCCTTTTTTTAGATTATTAAGTTCAGTTTATTACAACTGTATATCGACCTCCTACTATCTACTGTCCGTTTTACATCTTAGGAAGGGAGTGGCTGAAAACCAGCTCCATACTGGATCTCAATCAGTATCGGTTAAGCTGAGCCTCCCCCTTTTGCCATCGTTTACTAATTTTCATAAATGTTTCTTATTTTGTGTAACACTGTATTTTTTTGGATGGCAATGAAAATGTTTTTATTTATTTATTTATTTATGTTGTCAGGTTGGACAAACAGCTGAACCGTCCTATCTGTATAATGATAAACTGGCTGCTAGCGCGGCAGAAGCACGTGTTGAAATACGCCTCGCTCTACCTCGAGCAGGGCTTCGATGTCGTCTCCGTGTCCTGCACGCCATGGCAACTCATGTGGCCAATGAAGGGATCGCAGGTAACGTATGAATATTTTCACAAACTATTGTTCGCTATTTAGTAATAATAGTATAATAATAATAAACTTTATTTCAAACTACACTTTTTTTTTTTGCTCATAGTTTGTTAGTAATAGAAAAAAACTTAATACCTATGTTAGTCACACATACATCCAAATGTTATTCTAAACTGTACAATTATCGCTTGCCACGTGCAGCTTTATTTAGTAAATCGTCTTTTATAAATTATACTCGTATCCTATACGCGGTTTCAAACACTATATAGGAATTGTTTAATTTCCGCCCTTTTGGTGTTTGTAGTCATAATGCATAATCATACTGATAAAGTAAACTCACTAACATTAATATTTTAAGTGTGTATACAAGAAAAGATGTCATTTCCAAGCCGGTTATGTGCGTGCGTTTCCATGGTCGTAAACCAGTGGGGTAGGTACAGAACTCAGACTATTAAATTTGATTCTAACATACCTCTTTTGCTAGGAATTAATACATCAACGCATTCGTAAGTTTCAAAGTCTCTTGAGGGTTTCGAATAAAAATTGGTATATTGGGGAAGCCTTATGTCCAATGTTAGGCAGATGAAAGCTGATGATGATGGTATTTGCAGCTCGTGGCAGGTGACCTGATGCGGCTGCTGTCGGCCAACGAGAACGATCAGCCGCTGGTGGTGCACGGCTTCTCCGTGGGCGGGTACCTGTGGGGCGAGGTGTGCGCACACGTGATGGCGGACAAGGAACGGTCAGTATGCAAGATTTATACAAATAAAGAACAAAAATAAGTAGCTTATGTCTTCTTCCAGGATATGTTCTACATCTGTGCCAAATTTCATCAAAATCTATTCACCAGTTAAGGATGTATCTTGTAACAAACATTCAACTAAATTGCGTTTAGAATATTAGGAAGATTTACAGTATTAAAACCGAATGAACTGATTTCTATGAATTAGGTGTCATTCCGTTCCTCCTTTCTTGAGTATTAAAGGGTTATATAAAAAAGGCTTAAAATACCTACAGTTGACGTGAGAATAAAAATTTTTATTTCCGAAAAATCCGAATTTGAGTCAAATACCGTGGTTTTTTTCCTTTTTGAATATTACTCACGGTTTCAAGTTTATTTATCTACTGACTGTTGCTCGCGACTTCGTCCCCGTGCAATTAAAATAAAAAAAATAGCCAACGCTGAAAGAATTTTCGAAATCGGCCCAGTATTTTTTGAGTTACTTATTTATTTATACTATTTATGTTAGTACTAGCTTTTGCCAACGACTCCGTCCGCGTGGAATTAAAAACAACAAAAGTGAATAGCCTATGTGTTCTTCCAGACTATCCTTTACATCTATACCAAATTTCATTGAGATCCGTCCAACAGTTTAGGCTACAAACTCTAACAAACATCCATCTATCTGAACTTTCGCATTTATAATATTAGTATGATTAGTATTAATATAGATTCAGTCCGTTTTCCTTGTTTTTTCAATATATTTGAAGTTATTTGTGTAACATTTTCAGTTACCAGCCCGTACTGGACCGCGTGGCGGCGCAGGTGTGGGACTCGGCGGCCGACATCACCGAGATCACAATCGGCGTGCCCATCGCCGTCTTCCCAAAAAACAAGATTATGCAGAAAACACTCAAAGCGTATATGGAGTAAGTTATTAAAACTGACGCTTACTGCCGGTTTCTGAAGTTTCTTTTCATCCACCAAGTGATTCATTAGTTGACCTAAGTTTTTATGAAATTATCGAACTAAAAACACTAATGTATGGTTAAATGTAGCTGGGAAACCGGCCATTAGAGATAGGCGCTTAATGTAGATTTAAACCCGCTACTACAATTCTAAAAGACAGTTTAAATACTGTATGAAGATGAAGTGATATATGAGTTTTGATTGTTAATGATTGGTTTTCGTTTTTCTCGTTTGTATTTTTTTTTGTTCAAGTGATTTTGTTGTATTGTGTTGCAGTGTGTTTTGGAACTGATTAAATGTGTATTATTTATTATTATTATTATTATTATTATTATTATTATTATATTATGTCAGTTGATGTGTACAATACATATTGTTTAACGTTTCTGAGCGCAGTAAAAATTCAAGCAACTTTAATGTTTCATTGTACTTTTATATTTGCGATTTATTATTATTTAATATTCTTTTTATATTGTCTAATTACATTTCTATTAACATCTGTCAGCTCTTAAGAATTTAAAAAAATCTAATTTTGTAAAAGTATTTTTTCCGCAATAGTAAATAATAATATATATTCTATCCAGACATAAATATCAAGTAAATATATCGCTGATATCAATACGATATGTCTGTAAGAAGTAATTAATTATATTTTTATCTACTTTGTGTAATATTTGTTACTATACCATAGTAATGTCGTTTCATTCAAATAAATCCGCTTTGCAATATCTTGTCTGGTATGACTTTGGAAGATTACGTGACCGTTTGAAGTTACTAAAGTTATATCTGTTACTGATATGTATGTCCATTTGTATTTATTTGATTACTAGCTTTTGCCCGCGACTTCGTCCGTGTGAAATTCGAAAGTTCAAAACTTACGTTCGCCCTTTTTTTTCAACCTATTACCAAAAGTATTAAGTTAGTAGTAATCTACGTAATAACAGAAATCTACCGATGCAAGATTCAAAATTTCTAAGCCCGAGTTTGTAAGCTGATTTTTCGGTTACCTTTATTTGTGACCGCGATATCTTCTAAATTTTAATACTCTAAAGGACAATTATGGGCAGCGGTCGCTTCGCTTTTTGACGGATCCAGGTGGCTGCTTGTTTTCTACGTTGTGGCATAAAAAAAATATAAATAAATGTGTTTATTGTGCAGGTATCATATGAAGACGTTCCACGACGCGGCGACGACGCACTACATCAGGTCCTCGCAGCTGTTCCACACCAACCTGTGCCGCGCGCCCGCGCTCTTCCTGCTGTCCAGCAGCGACCCTGTGGGCGCGGAGCACAGCAACCGCGCGGTCTACCAGTCCTGGTGCAAGATGGGCATCAAGGTATACTAAAGACAATTTAGTAATAGACAACTTTATACATCAGTCTTCCTTCAAAAATTCTTTCACCGTTAAAAAACTGCAATGTTTATATTTTTTAATTTCACGTGGATGTCGCGAGCTATAACTAGTCTATTGTAAAGAGGATTGGAGTTTTGGATTCGTGTAAAAAATGTTAAGCTAATTTTAAAACTTCTTTCACCATTAGAAATTTAATTTATCTGTAAGTAACTAAGGCTATGTTTTTTATTATTTTTTTAATCACGCGGACGAATGACGCAACAGCTAGTAATTATACTTATTAGTGAACCTTACTAATATACTAGTATAGTATTGTTATATTTGTGCTAAGCGAATGCGAAAGTTTAGATGGATGGATGTTTGTAAGAAGATAACTCCAGAACAGCTCAATTGACCTCGCTGAAATTTGGCATACATGTAGAACACTAACTTTCGCTTGTGATTCCGTCCGAATAAAGCTAAAAAGTAAAGTAGCCTATTTGTTCTAGACTTTGCTCTATACCTAATGCATTTCATCGAGATCAGTGCAGCAATTTAGGCTACAAACTCGAATAAACATTGGTTTTTGGATTTATAATATTAGTTAGATATTCTAAAAAAAAAACGTACTAATTATAATCATACTAAGATTATAAATGAGAAAGTTTAGATGGATGGATGGATGTTTATTAGAGTTTGTAGCCTAAACGGCTGAACAGATTTCAATTACATTTGGTATAGGTGCAGAGTATGGTCTGGAAGAACACATAGGCTAATAGGGAATATGCATGTATTTTTTCTTTTTTTAAACGATTCTACTTGTTATAAAATAACCACAAAAAAAAATTGACGCGAAAATATTCAACCATTGAGCTAAAAATAATAAAATAAAATTACGACCATTTTCGAGCGACTAAAACGCGACCGGAGTTGTTTGTAACATACGCTCAGATGTCACTTCGACGTAAAACACAACAAAGCTTCTCAAGGTCAAAAATCGATTCATTTTTATTATTCTTGGTACAAATAAGTGGTAATTAATAATTCTATTCATTATTTTTTTACTTTAAAGTTGGTTTTGATATCGAGTTTACAGTAAAATACTTAAAGAGTGAATTTCTATATAAACTAACGTAAATGAACTGTGTATTGTCAACACAGCGACGCCATATCAGATAAGCCACTTGCGTCGACCAATAGTGTGCGTTTTAGAACTTAGCGAGAGAATTTGAAAAAAGACACTTTTTAATGATTAAATTTTGCCACTAAATTAAATATTCACATTATATTTAAAAAAAGTCTTTGCAGGAATGTTTTTATAGTAATAAAGTATACTTAAAAAAAGTTTGGTACAATTTGGCGTCATATGCATATTGCCTATTCCACGCGGACGGATTCGCGGGCGAAAGCTTGTAGATAATAATTTATTTATTCCAGTGTACATGGCAGTGCTGGGACAGGTCCCCGCACGTGCAGCACTTCAGCAAGCACCGCGAGGAGTACGTGCGCCTTGTGATGGCCCATCTCAGAGAACACGCGCTGCTCGCACACAAGACACGTGCACACGCTTAAAACGGAATATCTAGGAGGGGGCTACTGATTTGGTCTTATTTCTAGATTTTTATATCTATTTTTACAATTTTTCACCCTCTGAAGAGGTTAAGGGTACCCCTCCTAGTGATGACCTAATCCTAGATAGATTAATGTTCAACTAGGGATGGCAGAATTGTATTAATTCAGAAATGTAAAATGTAGTAGTCTTGGAATCATCATCACCAGCTCACTATACGTCCCCACCGAGGGGCTCGGAGCCTACCCTAATAAGGTGACTAGGCCATAGTCAACCACGCTGGCCCAATGCGAGTTGGTATATAGCTCAATAAGTCTTGGAATATAGCTCAATAATTCGTCGATTAAATAGAAAAATGACATTTTTCATTATTTTTTTTAAATAATTTAAACTTTCAATGATTGTATTGAAAAAAAAATATATTTTGTAAACTGCCATTTTTCTATTTAACCGACGAATTAACTGGCGCCAGTGAATCCGTACAATCTATGACTGGCTGCGAAACTGTCCAACTGTACTGGCAATGTGTTAACGTGGCATTAAAAAGTATAAAAATGTTATTTTAAAAAAAATATTAACAGTTTTTACTTTATTTTCATCGAAATAGTGTTTTGAAGGTTAGTAAATGCAGTCTCTTACCTTTTTAGGGTTAAAATGTATTTTTTTTAATAATGATAAACGTTTTTTGAAAATTTTTGCCATCCCTGATTTAGACTAAATTGTACTGAAGAATTTAATAGGTTATCTTTGTATCCTTTCCTAGCTTTTATATCTAAAGGCTCTCGATAAGGTAAAACTTAGGCTAATGTTAGTTAAATTTAAGTTTTTTTGTGCAATTCGTTAAAGTTTCATTTTTAATAAGAATTTCGACACCTATTTATGTTCGATCTGAGACTTTGTGCTCTATTTCTAGTTTTTTTATAGTAAAAGGCACAAGAGGCCACTTGAATTCGTCAATATGAACTCCCATAGATATCTGCATTTTTGTCTCATAAAAAATGTTAAATTGCGACAAGTTTCAAATACTTGTTTTGGGTAGTTTATTAACTGTTTTATACTTTTAATAAACATAGTTGTAATTTCTCAATTAATTAATTGGTAATAAGGACATAAAATATGTTTTAAAGAACCTTATAAACATGCTTATACCAAAAACAAAACAGAATAATATAAAGTTTCGCCATTTTGAGTTCATATTAACACGCCTAGTTAAAATGAATAGCAATATTTTAAGACCACGTGTGTTTGTAGTTTGTTAAATATTTTTTATACACACCAATGCATATTGTATTAGATTTTTTAAAATAAATACATAACTTTTAAAAGAGATTTTATTTAACCCCAATTAAAACATATTTCTTATTCGAAGTTTTTTTTTTATTAGAATAGTATTGTATTATCTGTGCATGTCGAAATTTAATTCAATTGATAAAAAAAAAACAAAGTACATTTGGTGCATATCGTATGTGTAGTCTGGTGTAATCTATGCAGTAATTGTTCCTACTTTATGTAATTTAAGTAAATTATCACACGAGTACAAATATAGTAGAACCTCGATAACTCAAACTTCGGTAACTTAAAAACCTTTATAACTTCAAAAAATATGTTCCCTACCCATCAGAGCCCAAAACCTCTACGACAAAGACCCTTGATAACTTAAAACCTCTATAAAATGTTTTGTGTTTCCCTTGGACTTTAACTTATCGAGGTTAGAACCTACAGTAGACTGTACATGCTTCTTATTATTTTTTAATAAAATAATTTTAACAACAACGGGGAATCCCCAGAATAGACATTCTTTTTTTATTTTCATTATATGCGGACGTAGTTTTTAAGTATTATTTTGCTACCACTTTTTTAAGTTTGATGGATACAAAGATATAGGATCATTGAGAAATGTATAAAAGGATTGTGTGAATGCGGACGGGTGTAAATACAGATATGACGGTTGATATAAATGTATGGAAGAGTAACATACTGTGCTGCCTTCCTTAGGGACACAGAATACTTTGTAACATAATGAAACATTTTGCTTAGGGAAAAGGGCAAGAGGAAGAGTAATTTTTGCTGAACATCTCTGTCTACCCTTATTTGTTACATGCTTGAAGGTTACGCCAACCTGCTACGATTAGATTTTGTAAACATTACGGTACAAAAACTAGACTAGACTTTGAACTCTATGACTCAATCAAAAGCATGCATTTAAGATAACAGTGCACGTATACAAAATGCTTTTTGCAAAAAAACACATTTGACAGATAACAGGAATATGGCGGGAACACGCGTTCCGTTCGTGTTCGCGCTAAAAATGGCGAAATTAATTCAGTATGTTTTGCGACGCCGCCGATGTTGGCGCGTTCATGTTCTTGTTTTATTCCTTTTTACTATAATCTAAAATCACTAGACGTGCGACTTATGTTTACATTTTGTTTGTTGATTGTTTTGTCTTTAACAATTACTAAAGTTATTACAAGTTGTTTTTTTAATTCTTGTTGAAGAATTTTATGAAAGCGTGATACTAAATACCGGTGAGTTTTATTGCACAACTTATCATTAGTACCGTAATGTGAAGGTTTTTATATGCTTTTAAATTCAATGCCTTACATCCTTTTTGTAGGAGCTATATATGTTTATATTCATAGCCATAATAGTTAGTAGGGTAAAAGAGGGTAATGGGGGTCACTTAAGGGAAAACTCATATAACATTTTAATTACAAACAAAATATTTATTTCAACCTCCTTGAAGCAAAATTTACTTAATAGACTATCATTTGAGATCAATTTCAATCAACTTTGGAAATTACAGTGATTTAAAAAAAAATATAGATTTGACTCCCATTACACTAGCATGGGGGTAATGGGGATCACCCTGAATAATGGCCATTTTTTTCACTATGTTCGCTTGTTCTGTTCTTGTTCTCTGTTGACTAAAGACAGTAAATCGTCCGAGATGTGTTCCTAGAGTAGAACCTTTTTTAATTCTTTTCTGTAGACTAGAAAAAGGGATGAACATTACTTTCTCAGCATTTCTTATAGAAGAACCTTCATCAACGAGTTTAACAGCTTTCTCCAAGTTAGCACCAGACTAGGAAGCCTTTTCTGTTATCCTAACACGTACTTTCGGCATCTGGAAGAAAATAAAAGCAACGTAACCCAACATGCGTTGTTGAGAGTCGGGTGACTCTCATTACCCGCAACTACGTATCATAAGGATAAAATTGAAATAAAAAAGACTGTGACACATTTATAAAATCTAAACAGCAGATTACAATTTCAAACATCTGATCTAAGTACATTTAAATGTCATAATTGCATGCTTCAAAATATTCGGTACTCACCTTATAATTTGTGTAGACGCAAAATTACATCGGCGGAGCGCAAAAACAAAACAAACACGCTTCTCAGGGGCACGGCTGCCGATTGACGCGAATCGTCCCTGGATGTGCCAGGGAAACAGAACGGAGGAGAGGACATCGTTTACGCGTTGCTCGCATCTACTCTTTCGTGAATAAAATGGTGACTCTCATTACCCGCTGGCCCCCATTACCCTCCCTTCCCCTATTATCTGTGATCATATATAAACACCACCTTTAATAGTGAGAAATATTAATTATAACTTGACCTTGCATTTTTTCCAAAAGTAGTGAAAATTTCCAGGTAGCAAAAAGGTCTATTTATTTTACAAAATTAGTAAACCTGTTGCTAGTCATTAGTCACCTCTACTCCAAGACCAAGTAATACGGAGGAAGCGAGAAAAAAGATTAAAAAAGTCAAATTAAAATTCCAATGGGATATTAACATTTGGTTTACATTTAGCGAATACAGTCGGACAGTAGCACAGAACATGGACTGTGGACTCACTGTCGCCAGTTAGTGTTTACATTATGCTAGTAGTAAGCCAGTACTGATTTTGAACACTTATGCGCGGTGTACACTTGGTCAGGAGCGCTCTGGATGGACCGTCAAGAACTGGCAGAGTTACCGATAACGGATGCCAATGAGTGTCGCTTGCTGACGTAGTCCGACATTACTGGCCAAGTGTAAACCGGGCATTAGTGCTCAAAAGGGCATTGCTGGGATAATTTAAACCAGGTATAAGTTACTTAACCATGTATTTAGCTGATAGGATATTAAGATGTACCCCTATCGACCTATGTAAGAAATATGGCAAGAAAATAATGAGTTTTTAAGTAGTTTCTTGATGTTTTGGTATCTCTGGTTCTTAAATCGATAAACCAAAGTAACTCGTTCATCAAATAAACGTAATCCGTAACTGACATTCTCATTATTTCTAGACAGCTAAAGTCGTTTATTTTGTACTTATAGTGATATTAAATAGTAATTTAGGACACAGAGCGGTACTAAATGTCAAAGTTTAAGGTCTGAGTTACACAACAATAAAAAACAATGTAACTATTTTATCTATAAAGTAATAAAATTACGTAACTTTTACAATGGTAGAGCCCGCTTTAACATGTTCGCACTGCAGGGTCGGCTCGCCCGGTGTAATACCACGACCACATAGAAAACAAGCGTGAAGTGGAAGCAATTCCGCGTTTCGTCTGATGAGTGCGTGTGAAATGTCCTATTTATGTGCGTCTCCTCCTCCGTCAATTAAGGGTAGGCAGGCATCTGCAATTGCGGATGTTTATGGGCAGCGGTTGCTTTCCACTTCGGTGAATTCAGGTGGCCGCATGCTCGTTTGCCACCGTATCTTATAAAAAAAAAGTGGTCTTTTGTAATAAATGTCACTGGTTTATATGGCTAAGGACTGCCGTACACGGATCATAGCGCCGGGTCTGTAGCTGCAACTACAAAAGCGATAAAAAGATACGTTATTATTGGGGCATTTAGAATATGTATGTCTTGCGGTGGCAAAGGTATTCTGAGGTTCGTGTATGGTGAACGTCATATGCACTGAGTGCAAAACCATCGCCTGCTAGAAATTGTTAGTACCGACTGCTTGGAACAGTACGTGTTAAGTCGACTTGCGCATTTTAATGCCAGAAACAATTACGAACCACCCTTGAGCAAATATAATTACAACGAAAAATAACTAGTACAGGTTTTAAATTTAAATATATTATTCATTATTTTATCCATTTCAATATTTAAACATTTTATTTTTAGATTTAACGTTATAAATGAATAAAATTTAATCTGTTTAAGGAAAATCGCAAATTAAATTCAAATCAAAATTATTGTTTTTTCAAGCGGATATGGAGATACCATCACATAATAATGCTATTCAGTTTGAAACGTTTTTAAATAAAATGTTATTACAGGGCTTCCAAAAATGGGAGAAATCGCGAGAATTTTAACTCTCGTCAATTGCCACGGTAGAGCGAGCCACAGTATAACAAAGCAAGTAAGTTTAAATGTAAATTACAGTAGAACCTCGATAACTCAAACCTCTATAACTTCAAATAATAATATGTTCCCTTCTCCTCAGAGCCAGAAACCTCTACAACATAGACCCTTGATAACTTAAAACCTCCATAACTTAAAACATTTTGTGTTTCCCTTGGTTCTACTGTGCTAGCTTTCGTCCACGATTTCGTCCACCAAACAAAAAGTAATAGTTATTTTAAAATCGCATATTTTCATATTCTCCAGCTATCAACATGCTTGAAGCGACCTCTAGTCTACGCTTATCCACTCACTGTGAACAGCGACCGAAGTGCGCACACGCAATACATCACCAGAAACATTAAACACATCAGCAATGATAAGATCAAATTGACCGTAGATCCTCAGACTATGAAGTGAGTACAAATTAATCACCATCTTCCTCCTTATCCTTCTCTCGTAGGCTCCTAATAACTATCATGCGTCATCTCAGTCATCACTCCATCATGTCACCTTTCACGCAATCCAACTGACAATCATAAATCATAACTATTCTTGTTACACGCGATTCATCAGTCTTATACCATGCTAACCTTTTACTCCTTGATTTCGCTACTTCAAGTGAGTACAAATATACAGTTTGATAGAATTCACCACGAGAGAGAAAGTAAATTAAAGGATGTTTCTAACATCCATTCAAATTAATGTAAACGCTTGTGCGACCGTCCAGGGCGCTGGACGAAAAAGGGCGTAACTAGACTTGCATTGTCTCACGTGGTTCTGTTAACGCCCTCAAAGCCTTGGTAAAAAACGGGGCTCTAAACTCTTGCCCAGGGCGCTGGTGGCACTAAAACCTGAAACTTGGTGTAATTTCATACTGAACTAGCCCGCGACACTATTCGCGCGGGTGTAATGTACCTATGTGTTGTTCCAGACTATGTTTTAAATCTGTGCCAATTATTATTAATATCCGTTTGGCCGGTTAGGCTGGTAACTCTAACAAACATCCATCCATCTATCTATACGACTACCATTTTTACTCTCCAGCCCTATACATAAAGCAGTTATACTTTATTTCTATCATAATATTCCCTTATTACCAGGCCTAGTCTATAGTGAGGGTTGGCAATTTCAGAAAGAAGCGATTTAAAAGTAAGAGATAATATTTAATAAGATAATGATTGTAAAATAACTAAATTTTAATTTCATAACTTTTGTTTTTAAATATTGTTTCTCTAGATGTGCAGAACCACTAAACAAACCCATGTGTATCATGTTGAGCTGGTTGTTATCAAAACCGAAACACGTTCTGAAATACGCGGAACTGTATTTAGAGCAGGGCTATGACGTCATCTCCGTCTTCTGTACACCCTGGCAGCTCATGCGACCTATGAATGGAGTAAAGGTAAGAAAAAAAATTCAATATTATACGACGAAAAGAGTTACCTGTCCTACCAAATTGTAAATTGTCTGATAACAAACCAACGTGTAAAATATGGGATGGAAATATCGGAATTTGTTTCCTTAATTGACAGTGATATTTTAAAAGCTATCTGAGCCTCTATCAGCCAGTCTTGGGACAGGTCCTAAATCTCTTTAAATATGTAATTCTTTGTCTTGATGTGTCTTTTCAATAGTTGTCAAATGTATTGGTTGCTTTGAATATCGCACGAGTAGAACAGAACACAACTGAGCCGCTAAGATATTTGAAACGACTTATACTAAGTATTTGTCCTAATAAAGATGTACATAATATATCAAAAGTTACGTGGCGTAGACGCCTTGAAATAATTAGAACTTATATTTTACTAGCTTTCGCCCGCGATTCCGTCCGCGTGGAATTGAAAGAAAAACAAAAGTGAATTGCCTTTATGTGCTCATTCAGACTATCCTCTACATCTATGCCAAATTTCATAGAAATCCGTTCAGCCGTTTAGGCTACAAACTCTAACATCCATCCATCTAAACTTTCACATTTATAATATTAGTAAGATTTTTCATCCAATATTTGATCATCACATTTACGTCAATTCTTTATCACTTCATCAGATATGACGTTTTCATAGCGGATAAAATGGAATTATTTGCACACGAAAATTTGTAGCTTTAGAATTGATCGTTCTTTTATCTAATTAACACATAACAAAACATGTTTTTGTCCGTAAATTAAATAATCTTCAGCTTAGCGACAATACCTCATCGAAATTTTAAATTACTAACTTGAACTCAGAGACTCCGATACAATTAGCGGAAATGTCAATAATGAAATTCCTTGGCTTGTGAGCTTCAAACATTTATTCTAATGTAGTAAAAAGGTTGTGTTGACACAGCGTTACAGAATTCTGATTTTTTTTTAAATTACGAACACAAAACATTACCCTATCTGTAATACAGATGCAAAACTACCCCATGGTAAGGGGTCAAAGCTCTTCCTTAAAATCATGCCCTACCTTTATGACATGTGACAGGGAATCCCCCTTTTTAATCTTCCTTTAGCCCGTACTTCTTCGGCAAATAAATTATTTTTTTCTATCCTACCTGCCTGCCTCAAATTTGACTCTACAACTTTGAACTTTCCTGGATGAAGTAAAATGAATCGTAACGTAAGGGGTTATAGTTAATTTTTGTCTGGCAAGTTAAAAGGCATGTAATTCTCATATTTAGACAAGGAATTAATTCTTCATAGTTGGTGGCTCGGGATTTAATCAAGTTTATGGCAAATAATGGTAACAAGTTCGTGGTGCATGGTTTCTCTGTCGGCGGCTACGTGTGGTCGGAGGGACTAGTATATGCTGTTAAAAATAAAAAAATGTAAGTATGTTTAAGATTTTTACTTAAAGTCAGTTTAATTTGTTTTATTGTGTAGCTGTTCATTTAAAATTCTGACCTTGACCTCATGCACAATTAGATGTCGAAGTATTGTTTCGTTACGCACATAATATATTACTTAGTTGATTACAAAATCCATTATCTTTAGTGTAACACTAGCTTTAGCCCACGACTACGTCCGCGTGGAACGAAAAAATGGGACCCACCTGCAAGCATTACCTTTCGGACAAAAAAAGAATTATCAAAATCGGTCCACTAGCGGCGGAGTTACGCCGTAACACACATAAAAAAACCATACAGACGAATTGAGTACCTCCTTCTTTTGGGAAGTCGGTCAACAAAAGTGAGTAGATTATCCGTTCAGCCAACATCCATCCATTCATCTAAACTTTCGCATTTTATATTAGTAAGAAGGTAAAGCAATATACAAAAATAAGAATTAAAATGCAAATAACTATCACTTTGAGTTTCGGTGGCTCAGTGGTTTAAGCACTTGACTTGCAATCTACAGGTCTTGGGTTCGAATCCCGTTGTATCAATGTTAGTTTTAGAAATTTCATATGTACATAATTTACCCGACGTTCTTACGGTGAAGGAAAACATCGTGATGCCTGCACGTATCGGCAAAGAAATTCAAAGATATTTGTGAAGTTAACCAACCTGCAGTGTGCCAGCGTGGATGACAATGACCTAGTCACCCCTGATTAGGGTAGGCTCCGAGCCCCTCGGTGGGGACGTATAGTGAGCTGGTGATGATGATGATGATGAACAATCACTTTTCTCAGTGCGAATGAGAGAACATCTATACTATATTCTATAATAGTTAACGAGGAAAGATTTGTATTTTTGTACGTGTTGAAATAACTCAAAAACTACTCGTCAGATTTCAAAAATTCTTTCACCATTAAAAAGCTACGTTATCAGTGAATAATCTAGGCTATATTTTTTATTACTTTTCTAATTTAACGCGGGCGAAGTCGCGAGCAACAGCTACATACATAACCTCTTTTGCAAACCCTCTTTTTTATTTCCTTTAATTACACTGACAGACAATAAAACGCTTTATAACAAAAACTGCTTTATCGTTTACAGGAAAACGATTAAAATACTCACATTTTGTACCCATTGTTCGAAACAGCTGAAAAATAAAATAACTTATAAAGATAAGTAACATTGGCCTTGAATTTAAAAGCAGGATATTCTAAACTATTTTATAAATAAATAAGAAAATAATAAGCATTCATTTATTTTGTCACTTCGTAAACGTGAGGCCGATTACTGCAAAAAAAAATAATCGAAATTGAATTTACGAGATTTTTTTGTTTGAAATCTTTTGGGTGACAAAAAGCAAGCAGCCACCGGAATTCTTCAAAATAGCAAAGTGACCGTTGACCATAGACTATAAACCAGATGCAAGCTTTAATAAGCGTCCTTTTCTCTATTACCAGTTGTGCAATTATCTAATTAACTACATAAAATAGAAGTAATTGTAAACTGAACTCAATGTAAAACACACAAAAAAATTACAGCCGTCAATTTTCTATAGATTAATTGTAAAAAAATTGTTTATTCTTGTTTTACTTATATTTAGATATCAGCCGGTACTAGACCGTGTGGAAGCACAAGTATGGGACTCTGTGGCGGACCTCACGGCCGTCACTGTGGGCGTGCCGCACGCGCTCTTCCCTAATAACAAACTATTGCGTAGTACATTACATTCCACATTAGAGTAAGTATTATTAACATTTACTACTTGCAGTTTCTACTAAACTGTTATTTTGTTTGACTATAATTTGGTGTCTTCCATTGGTCATCGAGATGCTTGAAGTCTACCTTAATTTAGGGATTTTTAATATACAAACTGAGCAAATGAGATAGTTTTTCATGAATATTCGTAACGTTTTCGTAACATGATCAACAAAGTATTAGATTTTTTCAGTGACTTTGCTGTTTTTCCGCAAAAATTCGTAATACATCCTTTGGAAATAAAAATAGACAAAGAGTATAAATAAACCAGAGCTGTCATGGCGATCTGTGTTTTAGAATCGGTTTATAAGGTTTCTTTTTAATTAAATAATTAAGATTAATACATATTACATTTTACATCCACAGATTATATCTGAAAGTGTTCAGTTCCGTAACAGCGCAGTACAAGCTCGCATCTGACACGTACTACTCAACACCGTGCCGCGCGCCCGGACTCTTCCTACTGTCCAGTAGCGACCCTGTCGGCGCTGAGACAAACATACAGAACGCTCACGACACGTGGCTACAGATGGGGATAAAGGTGACCTTTATGAGGAAGTTCTGACAATAGACGACGAAATCTTGATAATAATTTACAAGGATTTGCAATGCATTAAATCGCTATACTTGACAATCGTCCGCTAATTTCTCACAAAGATCTAGCGATATCCTGTTTCACGAGGCATTATTAATTTATTTAAAAACTACTATTTCGCATAGATGTCATTATCGATAGACAAATATTAATTTGTACCTATGTTTGCATTTACATAATTACAGTATTGATTATATCTTTACAGTGCACCTGGAAGTGCTGGAAGAACTCTCCCCACGTACTCCACTACATGCATCATCCAGACGAGTACCGCGATCTGGTGCTGGCTCACCTGCGCGAACACACCACCGTCGTCCGCGAGAAAGCCTCTGAGAGACAACATGACAGTATACAAGAAAAGAAAAGAGCTACCGCCTAACTACTCTGTGATAATTTACATATATTTAGATTTTGTTTATTGTTTATCCTTGACTTTTAAAAAGCTTGTTTTAAAATAAACTTTTAAGTAAAGTTATAAAACTTAAACTTAATGTAAGGTTTGCGGTTTCTATAACACTGTTATAATTAATAATTTAATAATAAGTAATATTATTTGGTGCGTTTTAATTTAATAAATAAGTTTTTTACTTTCTGTATCTGATAATAAAATTGTTTGAAAAAATAACGTTGTTTCAATCCCTCGCCCTTGTTCTTTTTTCCTAACCAATATTACCCAACTAGTTAGGTAAAGCATTTTTATACGTTTGGCAATTAGTTGTGAAAGAGGAACATTTTTTTCCGCCTTCGTAACCAAAAGGTTAAAAACACTTTTTTTATTTTCCGGGCCATCTATAACTATTACAAGAACTATTTTGCCTTAATATTCCAAATAATGTCTGTGTGATGTTCGCCAGAGTGAAATTGACCGCGCGCTTTCAGGCAAAGTAGTATCAGTGGTTTGGTATCCGGCGCTTGTATAAATGCGTGTCGGAGGCCTTTTAGTCGTTTGTCATCTAATGGTATAAAACATGGAATTGGCAGGACTTCGGGGCTTAAAACATAAAAAACTGCGACCAAAATAATGTCATGATCTATATGAATTTGCACTATTGGTATTTGGTCTTGATAGCTGATCGTTTTAATAGGATTGATGGCATGAAACTAGCAAAATGTAGTGGATACATTATGGATGTATGGTGGATACTTTTGTAACCAGTCAAGTTTTTGTGTTTGGGTGGCCAAACACAAAAACTTGACTGGTTACAAAAGTGGAAGAAATTATTTCTCTTTCAAAACTAGTTACCAAACTGCGAAAAAAAATATTTTTATCTAACTGGATAGGTAACTTTGGTTAGGAAAAGGGAACAAGGGATCCCTAGAGCGTGAAATTTTAAAATAACTTCTTTTAAAACATGGAAAATTAAAATCGATATGACAGAAACTGCCGCCAAAAGTTCATCATTGTGAAACCAGTAAAATAAAACGTCTTTTATAATGTTCTCATCATTTATTATATAATCTTATACATTCTTATTCTTCTTCCTCCTGCTTGGTGCTTTATTTTTATTGATTTTTTGTTTTGGTAATTTTATTCTTTCGCGGGCCGCCATCTTGAGACGCCATGTTCGTTTATTCTTTTTCTTCTCATCTTTGACAGTTTGCCTATGGATTTCCTGTTGGGCTCGTAGTTTATGGTTATTTCTCATTTTATGCTGACTCCCTTCTTTAGCAGTTAAACCAGTATATTCTCCCACATCTGCCGTTTTTGGCAACCTCACGAATTTCCCGACGCCATTTTGATCTTTGAATTTCTTTCCGAAATTACCCTTTTTCACATAACTCTCGTCTGGTGCCCTTTTAAGCTTTCTCTTTCTATTCATACCGTAGTCTTCTGTTTGTGTCTCTTTCTTAGCTAATGGATTATTAGCTATGGATTTTTCTAATCTCTTCTTCCTTGCATTTAAAGCTGTTCTATCTTCAATAGAAAATGACACTATCGGTCTCTGTAAAAAAAAACACACTCCTTATAAAATTACCAATTACTCGCTTATCTTAAAAAAATACTACATCTGAATACCATCAAAGATTAAACAAGACGTTTTGAGTGGGCGCCTGATAGGTTTTAATGTTACCAGTAAGTTAAAAATTCCCAACTTCTTTTGAAATTCTCTGATGTTGCGATCACCAAACGAGATTATTTAAAAATAAAGTTTGAAATTATAACAATGGCGATGTTCACTGGTACAGTTGCTACCTGGTCAAAATATGGCGCTTTTAAAGACATTGTTTACGAAATTGCCAACTACCATATAATATATTATGTAATTAATTTGACTGAAAAAATGAGACGAAATTAGATTGTACTCACATTATTCCTGTCAATGATATCAGGGTTGTTGTTCAGTTTCCTGAGACAGGCGAGAGCGTCCTCGTGCCGCGTGAACATTACGAAACCGTAGCCTTTAGATCTGGAACAAATCAGGAATATTTTTTTTAATTTCACGTGGACAAAGTCACCAGAAACAGCTAGTAAGAATATATATGTTGCTCGTGATTTCTTCCGTGTGAAATAAAGAAATAATATATAATCTATGTTACTCAGTGAAGACGTAGCTTTTAATGGTGCAAGAATTTTTTAAATCGCTCCAGTAGTTTTTGAGTTATTTCAATACATTCTGGTGGGATGACACTTGACGCCTGTCTTCTATGTGGTTGTGATTTGCCGTAAGCAAGCCGGACCTGCAGTGCGAAGATGTTTGCGGGCACTACCATTGTTTTTATGTAACCCTAGTTAAATTTCCTTAAAAGTACTGACGGATGTTTCCCAGTGCGGTCGACGGGAGCCCTGAGGTCTCGCATGATTCGTGCCTCCCCGATGACCGCGTGGTGCGGCGCCGCGCGCGCGCACTCCCGCCGCAGCCGCGCGTCGTCCCACTGCGCCGGCAAGTTGGCCACCACCAGCCGGTAGCGGGACACGAATCTGTTAACATTAAAAAATAAATAAAATAATATTTAATATTAAATCAAGTAAGTTACAAATCAATCAGTTGCAGGGACTTCCTTTTAAGTAACCAACAGGCACTTGTGTTAGGAAGTCCCGCTCTTCCGTGTAACACATAATGTAAGATATTCTTGCACTATCTATGCTATGATAATAAAGCGTAAAAACACACCACTCTGTGGCACATATTTAGGACAATTCTTTCTTTAACAAAAAGCACTACAGTTACGACACACCCCAGGCTATGTATTTTTACGCTATTGAAGTTAGGAGATTCTACATATACATCGAAAAGAATAGATATAAAGACAAAACTCCAGTACAATATCTTACTAATATTATAAATGCGAAAGTTTAGATAGATGGATGTTTGTTAGAGTTTGTAGCATAAACGACTGGACTCTCGGTGAAATTTGGCATAGACATAGAGGATACTCTGGAAGAACACATAGGCTACTGACTTGTGTTTTTTTTTAAATTCCACGCGGACGGAGTCGCGCGCGAAAGCTAGTACCTAATAATAACATGAAATCGACTACCATTATTTCGGTGCACGGGCTAACGAAGAGCTTCCATCACATATTTTAAACGTTGGATCTGATAATTTACAAGAATTCTGGGACAGGCCCTTAATGTAAATTTTATATGTAGCGTAGAAAGAGTGTAAAAATCATGCACCAAATACCTTACTTTTGTGTTAATAATTTGTCAGAATAAACATCTTGGGATTTACGCACTTTTTTATTCACACCCTATGTAAATACCTGTTCAAATTCTTCAACATCTGCGTCTTGCTGCGCTCGAGGGCGAGTCTCTTCGCCATGTCGGAGGAGGAGACGCCGAGAGCCGCGCGCGTGCCCGCCACCACCACTGGACAGGGCGCATCATCATCACAGGGTATAAAGAACCTCATACAGACACTGAGGGGCTATGTGTATACACTTACACCTGTTTCACACTTGGCCTTGGACCAATCCAATATTTATTTATTGGTGATACACTCAGCATATGTGCTGATCTTCCATGGCCATTGAAAATAGAAGGCACACATGTTTTACACATTATTATTATTATTGGATAAGATACGAAATGAGTAGATTAGAGGTACTTTTAGAGTAGCCCCAGTGGTTGAGAAAATTAGGAGTAAAAGGTTAGAGTGGTATGGGCATGTTATGAGAAGGGATGAATCGCATGTGACAAGAAGGATGTTAGTTATGAATGTGGAGGGGTACATCGGTAGAGGTAGACGTAGAAAGAGATAGATGTATTGCGTGAAAGGTGACATGATAAAGAAGGGAGTGATGACTGAGATGACGGATGATAGAATGCTTTGGAGGACGAAAACCCGGTGCGCCGACCCTACGGGAGTAGGAGAAGGCAGGGGAGATGATGACATGTTTTGTCAAACTCATTCTCCCTTACAAAATAATATGTACATTGTCATAATATAATTTTGACATATACAATGGGGATGTTTCCTAATTTTTGGAATAGCCTATATTTTGTAGATAAACCATGTATGAACACGAAAAAAAAATAGTATAAAATATAATACTCATTATTTCAATAAAAAAACACGTAAATAAAAACAACTCTTTAATTTCCCCCCAAAACGTCCCATGACGTCACTTCTTTGCATACGAACCTCGCGTCACGGCCTGTCACTGTCAATTTGAAAGAACCATTGATTGATAATACTCGTAAATCTTTGTTGTCTAAAGTTGTTTGTTGTGCTAGATTTTTGTGTAAAAAGTAAAAGTGTTTTTAATTTAAATTTAAAAGTCACCAGATTTCGAATTTTTAATTGGAAGTGGAAGGTCATTCCAGCACTTAGTTGCGGCAAATCGAAAGGTGCTCGAAACACAATATGAACACTCACTGGCGCCAGTTAGTGTTCATATTATGTTACTTCCGTTTGAATCCTACTATCTAACTGTACTGGCCAAGTGTGAACCACACATTCGGGTTGACTAGGCCCTAGTCAACCATACTGCGGTTTGATTTCACATATCTTTGAATTTCTTGCATGTTTAGTTTGTATTATGATGAATTTACCATTAAAAAAACATATATGACCATATTTGAAAGGTATAAGTGGCTAAAGCAAGTTAAAAGTTTAAAAAAAAATATGGCCAGTGAAAAAAAAGTAAAAAAAACTTTTAGTACAATTACTAAGGGAGAAACATTTACTTACTTCATACCATAAGATTGGAACAATACCATAATGTACGAATTAGTTTGTACATATTTTACCAATTACTCTTACTAATATTATAAACGTGACAGTTTAGATGGATGGATGGATGTTTGTTAGAGTTTGTAGCCTAAACTGTTGAACAAGATTAAATTTGGGACTTATAAAAGGTAGTCTGAAAGAACACTTAGGCTACTCGATTAGTCCGTTAATGTTTTTTTTTTTATAATAATAATTAAAAAACCAATAATCAAAATCATACCTCCTTCTTTAACAAGGTAGAGATTCCTGTTATCTTTGGGCTGCTTCTTGCTGCCCTTCTCCAGGTTCTCCCTCTTCAGTGCAGGCTTCACCAGCATCACCTGACCTTCCAACCGGAGCTGATCTGCTGACAGGGATAGGAACTTCTCTGCGTCATGTTGATTCTGGTGAAAATGGTTTTAACATTAAAAAACGTTGTACTGGTTAAGTTGGCACATCGCGTAAACAAGTCCTCTTGTGGTTGACGTACCAAATTAAATGTTTATAATAATTTTGTCTATTAACTACAATGTACATAGTTTATTTATTGTTTTATATTTATATTTTAAGAATAAAAACTACGATCAATTGAAAATAATGCAACATGATTCCAATAACATTTTATAAACAAATCTCTGTTACTTTCAAAATATTTAACAGTAGCTGTTGCTGGCGACTTCGTCCGCGTGGAATTGAAAAAAGTAAAAAAACATAACCTATGTTACTGAGTCGTAACATAGCTTTCTATTGGTCAAAAAATTATTAAAATCGACCCAGTAGTTTTTGAGTTATTTCAATACATACAAAAAATACAAATATTTTCTCCTTATAATATTAGTACAGACAACCAAAAACATTTAAAATAACATAAATAGCAGATACATACAACAAACTTAACAAATCCAGATCCCTTAGAATGTTCAGTCAACTTGTCGACACAGATCAGTGCATACTTGACAGGTCCCGTTTGTTCAGCAAACTGGCGCAGCTGCTCATCATCCACACTGAACGGTATATTGCTGAGAAACACTGTCAGACCATCCTCAGCATCATTCAGTTGTATACTGAAAATTATTTGAATAGACATAATTAAATTATTTAAAAAAAAATTAAGAACATGCAAAATGGTTAAAACAATTTAACAGTTAATTATTTATGTTTTAAATTAATAACATCATTTCTTAAAACAGTAGAATCTCGATAACTCAAACCTTCATAAATTAAAAAAAAAATGTGTTCCCTTCCCATCAGAGCCCAACCTTCACAACATATCCTTGATAATTTAAAACCTCTATAATTTAAAATATTTTGTGTTTCCCTTGGACTTTAACTTATCAAGGTTCTACTGTACTTTGATTCAAGAAAGAATAAACAATCAATATTACTATAACCTAAAAATGTCATTTTGTAACATTAAAAGATATATATACATCACTATACCGTTTCCTCTCAGCGACTGCACTGGTCACACTTTTATCATCATCCATATCTTCATCTTCATCAATATCCTCATCATTGCTTTCATCATCTTCCTCTTCATCAGATTCATCAGACTTGTCATCTTCATCATCACTATCTGAACCATCACCTGATTCACCTAGTTAAAAAATACAAATTAAGAAATCCAAGTTATAATTTTTCTATTCTATTTTTATATGATTTACATTTAACAGTGGTAGTGCCCGCTTTAACATGTTAGCACTGCAGGGCCGGCACGCCCCCAGTAATACCACGACCACATAGAAGACATGCGTGAAATGGAAGCAATTCCGTGTTTCGTCTGATGAGTGTGGTGCCAGAGGCCTAATTTAAGTCCCTTTCTCTTTACCACCCTTTTCTTATGAGAGGTTGAGAAGAGGAAGTGGATTTGACGGTGGAGGAGAAGCATAGGAAGGAGAAATATCCTCCTTATGTGCGTCTCCTCCTCCGTCGTATAAGGGTAGGCAAAGCATCTGCAATTGCGGATGTCTATGGACAGCGGTCGCTTCGCCCTTTTGGCGATTTCAGGTGGCCGCTTGCTCGTTTGCCACCTTATATTATAAATAAAAAAAAAAAAAATATAGTGAGCTGGTGACGGTGATAATGATCAGTATATGTCCCCACTGAGGGAGTCGCAGCCTACCCAAGAAAGGATGACAAGGCCATAGTCAACTGCGCTGGAACACTGTGCATTGACTTCACTCATTTCTTTGAATTTTTTGGTTGATATGTCAGGTTGCATCAAGATTTTTTCCTTCGATGTAAGAGCGTCGGGTAAATTATGTATATATGGAATTCGAAAAAAACGAAAATCACATTGACACATGATGAGATTCAAACCCAAGCCTGTGGATTACAAGTCAAATACTCAAACCCCGAGCGATCAACGGGCTTCTAACATATGATTATAACACTTACTCTTAACTTCCTGTTTCAATTCTTCATTAGATATATTAAGAGGTGTGTCATCTTCTACATCACTGTCAGATTCTTCTTTCTTTATTTTCTCCTCCATTTCAATTTGCTGGCTGACCACATGCTGCATGTATTTATCTTTAGCCACCGCCCAGTCCACTGAGATCGGTCTACCTGTAACATTATGACAAGAGTTTAGCAAAATTGTCTGCAAGCTTGTTAGTCAAACAGCCAAATATGAACATTATAGTAATTAAAATTATTGGGAAGCTAAATTTGCTTGTTTAGTAAACTTTTATTACTAAACTAACTGTTGCTTGCGTCTTCGTCCATGTGAAAAATAACATACCCTATGTTACTCAGTCATAACATAGCTTTGTAATAGTGTAAGAATTTAAAATAATCGGCCCAGTAGTTTTTTTTGGTAATTTCGATACATAATAAAATACAAATCTTTCAATTTTATAATAGTACACAACTTTGCCTGCATGAAATTTAAAAAAAAAGTAAAGATAGCCTTTGTTACTCACTGACAACATATTTTTTATGGTGCAAGAATTTTTAAAAGTGGTTCAATAGGTTTTAATAATAATAATAATAATAAATCTTTATTTCAAGAAAATCTCATATTTTGTTAGTAAAAAAAGCTTATTGCCTAGTGTTAGTAATCCTAATAATAAAGAGAAGAAAACAATTTTATTTACATTACACTTCAACACATTTCTTACAGTGTAAGAAATTAAATCGTCGCACTATTGCACTATCGCATCTGGCTGCTAAAACAACCAGGAGATCGTTTTTATTATCATAAATGCGATTTAACAACAAAGCGCATCTGTACCGCAAGTACACATGTTGTTTTATTTCAATACAGATTGTTGGCGCCTATGTCACCTTCATATGGATCCCTAATGATCGAATACGAACATCACTAGCAACAGCGTCGCACGGACATCCCTATTGTACATTCATTCACTCTCTTGCATTTCGTCTGTCAATCTGCTCGGTCATGCATCGTATCTCGCACTAATCTATTCATTGTTATTACAACCAAAATGTAATATAGTAATTAAACAACCATGAAGCTAAGTACCGGCGTTTCATTATGTCCATAATAATAAGAGGCATAAACACAGATAGAAATACAAATCTTTCCCCTTTTTAATATTAGTATAGATATCACTAAATTAGTACACTAAATTAAACTAAATATTTATTAATACAATGTACTTTTGTAAATTAAAACTTACCAAGGAAAGGTTTCATATTAGTATTCAATAATGCTTTCTTTGCCATTGGAACATTTTTAAAATGTACAAAAGCACATCCAACCAACTTTCCATCAGGTTTTTTAAGCAATTTCACTTCTTGTACTTCACCATATGGCTCAAAATGTTCTTTCAGAGTTTCCTCTGTGGCTTTGAATGATACATTTCTTACAATTAGCCGAGCATTTCTATTTATTCTCTGTATTTTATGTTTCTCTTCTTCTTCTGGCATTAAAATCTCTCTTTTTACTGTGAATAAAAACAATACACCATTATTTAGCATGCAACTTTACTTTTAAATACAAAATTGTAGTCACAGGAAACATTATATGAGAATAAATAAGATAGGACATATTTCATGATGAAACATATTTTCTTTGTTTTTTTTTATTAGAGTAAACTATAACCATTGTAATATTTTTTTTTATTAAAGAGGAGAGCATGAGTGACACAATGGGGTAGGAAAAGAAAGTTGATGCCACTTCTAGAGAAGGGCGGATCCAGGGGATCACATAGTCATGGTCAAGTCAAGAGCTTGACAAAATATGTAAATATAATTTGTCAAGCTCTTGACATGCTCATGACCCATCCTGGGTCCGCCCTTGCTTCTAGAGAATCAAGAATCCCATTATTAAATTATATCTGCCCTTACCCAACATTATCAAAATCATGTTGGTAAACCATAGAAGAGTGGAAACAAATATAACATTGTTATTATCACAAATACATACCTTCTTCAAAATCTTGTGATGGTGCGCTGTCTACCTTGACATCATGCTTTACTTTATGTTCTTCCTGAACATATTTATGTTTTGGAACAGCCCATGATACAAATATTGGTCGACCTGATGAAACCAAAACTAGCATAGTAAAAAAAATATACATCTTTTGAGTAAATTAACTCTAAAGTACTATAATATTAAAACTTACCCATGAAAGGTTTTTTATTTGTAGCTGTTAAAGCTTTATTTGCCATTGGGACCTGTGTGTAATGAACAAAACCAGACCCTACAAGTTTCCCATCAGGTTTTTTTAGCAACTTCACCTCTTCTACGGTTCCATAAGAAGAAAAATGTTCTCTCAAAGAATCTTCAGTGGCTTTGAAAGAAATGTTTCGCACAATCAAACGTGCGTTTTTATTTACACCATCTTTATATTTAGTGTTATCGGTATCCATAGTATCGTCTTCAGGCATTATGTTTTTATATCAATAACAATTTATAAGAATATCGGAGTACACGTGTGGGAAGACCTATGTATTTATCAACACAAAACCAAAACGTAGGTTACAGATAGAAATCTGTATAATGATTAACAAACTAGCAGTAATTATGCCTAGCAGGATTTTGTTATTTTTTATTAATATTAGGTATCACTTTTTTCTATCTGAATAAATTGAAATAAATACATAACCAATAAAAATAAATACATGTGTTTTATGAAATAAAAACATTAACACAATGACAGTGACATATGTCAACACAAATAATCGAACCTGGTTTTTGCTACTTTATATTAATTTTTAGCATAGGCGAGAGTAACGTAAGGCTTTATACGAAAAACAGCGAATTAGTTTAATTTTGTTTTGTTAAGATAGTTCTCAAAGTTAATGACAAAAGGCGATTTGGATCGAATATATAATCTGTAAAAGACAAATGCCATTCGTCAAATCATCTGTCATTTCTATGGCATTGACATTGACAATAAAAATTAATAATATACAAATAAAAAACCAGCTGTAATAACCTGTAAAAAATAGTTATTGTTTTAAAAAATGAATGCCCGACATTTATATCGAATATGCACGAGGCCAATCTTTTATGCTACATTAAGTAAGCGAAACAAAGGATACAAAATCGTAAAAAGACCAGATCCCAATACTTTGAAAATGCCTGCTCCTGGTACTGCGCCCAGTTTGATGGAGATTATAAAAGAAAAACTACGATTAAATGGACCTTTGACGGTTGCGGAATATATGCACATTATTTCTACAAATCCAACTGAAGGCTATTATATGAAAAAAGATATAATAAGTGAAACCGGCGACTTCATAACTTCGCCGGAAATCAGCCAACTTTTTGGAGAGATTCTTGCAATTTGGTTTTACGCGGAGACTCAAAAGATGGGCTCAGGTAAACCTCTACAACTGGTTGAACTTGGACCTGGTAATGGTACACTATTAGTGGATATCTTAAGGGTAATAAACACTATTTATTATTTACAAGTCTGACAACCACAATGTATTGTTTATCCATTGCATTCAAATTATCTACACATGAAATATGTTGTTTTAAGGTTATTAATCGACTTGGCTATAAATCAGGGGACTTATCCTTACATCTTGTTGAGATATCAGAGACAATGCAAATGTTACAAGCCCAAAGACTATGTCTTACACATAAAGCTACAAACATTGAGTCACCACACTACTATGAGGTAAGAAAACTATTTTTTAAACAGTATCTCATAATAATAAAATGAAACACATTACTCATAGAAAATTTAGTATTCTAATGGTGTTTTTTTAATTACCCCGGTTGTTTTTGAGTTTTTTTTTGTAGTTTAGTTACTGCAGATTACAATTTTGATTGGCTCTTTTAATCTTACTAATATTATAAATGCGAAAATTTAGATGGATGGATGTTTGTTAGCATTTGTAGCCGAAATGGCTTAAGGGATATCAATGATTTTTGACATATATATAGGGGATAGTCTGAAAGAACACATAGGCTACTTTCTTTTGTTTTTTTATTAATTACGCGCCGGACGGAGTCGCGGGCGAAAGCTAGTTAGAAACAAAATATTTTTAAACTTAACAATGATTAAACATAAAGACATTATATGGGAATATGTTTTATATATATTTTTTAATCCTTTTTTCAGGGTCAAACAATAAGTGGAATCAAAGTTTACTGGTACAATGATTTGAAGAAAGTACCAAATAACTTCTCATGGTACATGGCACATGAATTCTTTGATGTACTGCCTATACATAAGTTTGAAGTGAGTACATAAGGTTTTTAAACCTGTAAATACATATAGAAAATTTTAGATTTTTGACTTAGTAAATTGAAACCATATAATCCTTAGCTCTATAGGTAAGGATTAATTACAAAAGTAATACTACAGCTGACGAATATAGGGTTAAACCTAAGTAGACAGAAACCATAAACAGACTATTTATTGGCAACATCCTGGTGTTAAAGAATATTTATCTATTTTAATACTAGCTTTCGCTCGCGACTCCGTCCGCGTGGAATTAAAAAAAACAAAAGTGAGTAGCCTACGTGTTCTTCCAGACTATCCTCCACACCTATACCAAATTTCATCGAAATCCGTTCAGCCGTTTAGGCTACAAACTCTAACAAACATCCATCCATCCATCCATCCATCTAAACTTTCGTATTTATAATATTAGTAAGATTGATATCTCTTATAGTGCTTTTACTAACTGTACAATTCTTATTGTTAATAATTACAGAAAACAGAAGATGGTTGGAGAGAACTTCTAATAGATATGGATGACAATGGAAAGTTATACTACAGGATATCAGGAAAAGAAACACAATCATCAAAAGTTCTGATCCGACCACCACTGGATGCCGGAGATAGAACAGAATTAGAAATAAGTGCAAGAAGTTTAGGGATCGCTAGACAATTAGCACAACGAGTTGACCAACATGGTGGTTTGGTTTTAATTGCTGATTATGGACATGAGGGGGAGAAAGGAGATACATTTAGAGTAAGTATCTCAGTAACGGGTTCTTTTTATTCTTTCTTATACTAGCTGTTGCTCACGACTACATCCACATGATAGTAAACAATAAAAAAAAAACATAGCCTATGTTACACACAGACTAATTACCTTTCAAATGTTGAAAGAATTTTTAAAATCAGCCCAGTAGTTTTTTTAATTAAAAATATATGTAGATTTTTGTTAATTTACTAATATTTCCTTTAACCATTCCGACTCAGCTCTAGGCTTGTGCTAGGATATGTTTCACCACAATAGTCGAATGGCGGGATTCGAACCGTCGACCGCAAGATCAGTCCTTACTCCAAACCATTAAGCTATTGTGGCTTTAGTTATTTTAATACATACAAAAATACATTTTTTCTAGACTAGTTTTTACCCACATAGAATTAAAAAGTACATAAGTAGCCTATGTGTTTTTAACGCTATGGTCTACATCTATGCCAAATGTCATCAAGATCAGTTTAGCATCAGTTAATCTATACTTCCATATTAATAAGATTTAGATTGTATCTTATACAAAAAGTTGACTTAACTTCAGTTAAGGTGTTATTGATATTGTTTAGAATATTTTTTTGTATATTTCTAGGCCTTTCATAAGCATAAAGTAGTAAATCCATTAGAAAATCCCGGTGAATGTGATCTCACTGCCGATGTAGACTTCAGTCAACTTCGGATAGCAGCTTCCAAAGCACCGGGTGATGAAAATTATGCTATTGTCGCTGGACCTGTGAAGCAGAAAGACTTTCTAGAAAGATTACAGGCAAAGGCTAGGTTACAGGTAATTGAATAAAACTGAATTATAATATGAGATAGATTGAATTTTTTTTATATAAAAGGAGAGAAAGAAGGCACTTTCTGTTTGTTAACTGCACTGAATTGTTTCTTAACAAGCCATAAACAATAGTGAGATTTGTTTCAGTGATGTTGCCATTTTTTTCAGTAGTTTATAGTTGGGAAGTAAGTATGCGAAAATATTAATAACTAATTTTTTTTTTAAGGTGTTAATGGATAATGCCAAGTCTGAAGAAGATAAGGAAAAAATAAAAAGCGCATATGAAATGCTTGTGGATCCAAATAAAATGGGCGAAAGATTCAAGTTCTTGGCTTTTTATCCATCGACGATGGGACCTATTTTAGAAAAATTCCCGCCTCTAGGATTCGTCGAAGAAAAGGAAAATGCTAATGAAAAATAGTCTATCTTTACTAATGATTGCTTAATATGTTTTTTAGTTTATAGGTAATAAATATATATGTTGTTAATTTTTTGTCTTTCATTTTCTAGTCAAGTATTCGTAACCAATGATCTACATTTAGAGACGTTGTCGACGAACTTTATGCATCCATAGAGGATATCTTATGTTTTTTTTTACCAGAAGTAGTTTGACGGTCATTTAAATTGGGAAGGCTGTATGACTGGGTATGTTGTACTTATTTGATTTTCGTTATCTTGGGGTTGACTTTATAATATGGTAGTGTTGATTTTAATGTATGATACAGAAAGAATTATCTGTCGCTATCTCCAACAGGCGCGTTTAAGTTGATACACGATATAAATGGCGTCAATCCCATGATCTATCCATTTATGCCTAGTGCACGTTTTAAGAGTTGCAACGGCCAGTCATAGAGTGTCAGGTCACTGCCAGTACAGTTATTGAACGTTACTGACTAACTGTACTGGCAAAGTGTAAACCACACATTATAGAGATGAGTGGTCTATGTTTCGCTATTGATTTCTTAAACGAATAGAAAAATAATTTCTGGCAACACTTTTTACAGTGGAGTCGATTGTCCGTCTCACAGTCGATTAATTTGCATATTTTTATTTTTGTGGTGTTAAATCATTTAAAAATAGTAATAAAATTTCTGTTCGTAATTCTTATGCGTCTTTAAAGTCACTAGAACATGTGGAATATTTTCTAAAACGGGAATAATATTATCACGTTGTGATGGAGCTAAATGTCAAAAAATTCAGTGGATTCGTGCCAATGGACAAGAAATTGTAGCTGATGTGAAAATTTGTTTTTTGTGCGTTTTATTGAAAACTGATGGTATCTGAAACATTAAATGCAGTGTTCAATTATTTAGATTTTCTTCCGAAGGAGTCTTCAGCGTGGTTTAGCAATCCAATTGGATTGGATGATTTTACAATTTTGAAAGAGCGAAGGTAAAGATATTTTCTTTTGTTACGTTATTGTATTATTCCGTCACTCGTGCCATGACTTCAACATGAAGTATGACTTCAGGAATCATTTTTCATTACAACTTTTAATTTTAACATGTAAAATTAATGCTACAAAGCATATCATACTGTTCCATTCCATTATACCGATAGGTCTAATTATTACGCAAAATGTTAAGATAATGAAAAAAAAAATGTTTTCCTTAGATTAAAAATTACTCTCATTTTTTTTTTAATTTTGGGTTAATATTATTTATTAAGTTATATTTTTGGTTTTTAATTATTGTTATCTTTTTATTCTTAAAAAAGTATGAAAAATGGTCTTTTAATACTCCTTTTAACATTCTATGTACGAGGAATTCTTGTATTTAAGTATAAATAAGGGTAACAAGCAAAGTGTGTCAACAGATGTTTAATGATGTACTCGGTGTGCAATAATTTAGATCTACAAGTCCATCATAAGACCTGTCGTATTGTATGGATCTGAATGCTGGGCCACCAAAGTTGCGGATGAAAGGAGATTGCATGTGGCTGAGATGCGTATGTTAAGATGGATGTGTGGTGTGACAAGATTGGATAAAGTTAGGAATGTGTACATTAGAGGATGTTTGAAAGTAGCGCCAGTGGTGGAGAAATTGAGAAGCAAAAGGTTAGCGTGGTATGGACATGTTATGCAACGAAATGATGGGGACATAAACCAGAAAGTGTTGAGATTGAATGTGGATGGCTACAAAGGAAGAGAAAGGCCGAAGAAAGTATGGATGGATTGTGTGAAAGAAGATATGCTTAATAAAGGAGTGGATTCAGATATGACAACTGATAGAGATGTATGGAAGAGCAGCACATACTGTGCCGACCCTCCATAAGGGATAAGGACAAGTGGATGATGATGGTGTGCAATAATTTATTTGTAATAAATCTAAAACCTA
Organism: Papilio polytes; assembly: GCF_000836215.1. Taxonomy (NCBI): domain Eukaryota; kingdom Metazoa; phylum Arthropoda; class Insecta; order Lepidoptera; family Papilionidae; genus Papilio; species Papilio polytes. The sequence continues at coordinate 2,952,897 of NW_013526359.1, forward strand.
TTGTAGAAGAAAAAAAAAACAGTTTAACCAACAGATTGCTTTAACCATATTTAATTGATGCCATAAAGGAAACATTTTGATGGATGGACGTTTGTTGCTCTAGAATGGCTTTACAATGAAATGGCATAGATTTAGTATGTAAAAACACATGGATGTTACTAAGTTTGTTTTTAATTCTGCGCAGATAAGGTTATGGGCAAAAGATACAATGTTTTTAATTCTTGTATTGATCAATCATACTTCATACTAATATTATAAATGCGAAAGTTTCGATGGATGGATGTTTGTTAGAGTTTGTAGCCTAAACAGCTGAATGGATTCTGATGAAATTTGGTACAGATGTAGAGGATAGTCTGGAAGAACACATAGGCTACATGTTTTTGTTTTTTTTTCAATTCCACGCGAACAGAGTTGTAGCCAAAAGCTAGTTTAATGAATAAAATGTGTTATAATGTGTAGCCTATTTGTACAAGTGCTTTGCAAGGAAGATTATTATAAGAAAATATAATAGACTATATGAGGATATAAAATTATAAAACATTATTCAATTCATTAATCATTTTACAATTCACTAGCTGTTGCTCGCGATTTAGCCTGCATAAATAATAAAACAAGATAGCCTATGTTATTCCCTGACAACATAGCGTTTTAATGGTGAATCTATTTTGGAGTTATTTCAATACATGTAAAAATAAAACTCTTAGATAAGCTGCTTTGTAACAGCAATAATTTTGTATTTCTAATGACTACTGTAAATCTTTCTCTGGCCTGTTTCAACTAGTGTCTTAAACCAGGTCTTTTATTGCAAGTCATGCTCATACTAGTGCCAATAGCCTAATGGTTTGGGGTATGGACTACCGAACTTGCGGTCGAGGGTTCGAATACCGCCATTCGATTAATGTCTTGAATCATATCCTAGCACAAGCCTAGAGCTTAGTTGGAATGGTTAAAGGAAATATTAGTAAATTAACAAAAAATACTATTATATTATAATATTTTCAGAAAAAAAAACAAATATGGGTGTCACTAAAGGGGGCAGCTTTCCTACTTTGATACTAGAATGATTAAAATTCTACATAGAAAATTCAAAATGCACTTCTTACGGTTCTACATTTATAAAGCGTAATACAAACCTTATCAATATTCAAGTTACAATTTCCTTGTACTAATTAAGCAAATTCAAGGACCTTTGAAATGTTGTAATTGTTGTGCAAATGTCAAACAAAACAATAAAGTAATGTGAATTGACCTCACATCTACAAAAATAGCGAACAGATGAACAATTAAAAAGATAATGAAAAAGTTAAAGTTCATTGAATTGTAAGTGTACATTGACTGTTTGACCCACTGCCAATCTGCTATTTATTATTCACTACAATATTTGTAGCCTAAACGGCTGAACAGATCTCCATGAAATTTGGCACAGGTTGAGAGCATAGTCTGGAAGAACACAAAGACTACTTTTTATCCCGGGAATAGTTACGGTTCCTGTGGGATTCATTAATTTAGTTTTTTAATGTTTACCCGATCATTCTGCAATGGTTTAACATATCTTATTGAAATTTGACACAGATATAAAACAAAGTCTGGAGTACACATGGGATAAGCTTCATCCCCGAGAAATGTCCGCTTCCCGAGGGATACGTAGCTTTTTGTAGTTTATATAGTTTGTATGTTTTCTAATACCACGCAGACGAAGTCGCGGGCAACAGCTCGTATGTTATATTTGTTATTCTCACACTATCACTACATAGTATAACAGTACAAAATTACTTATGGATCAATGCAAAATCAGGGTGGGTCGCTACTATAGACATAAATGAGAGGGTAGATCAAAATTGTCTACTTTCTAGTATACATTTTCATTTTATTCAAAACTACCTTGCTTTTTTCTACAAGCATATTTTATATTAGCAATTGCTCATGACTTTGTCCGCTTGAAATATGCCTTGTTACACACTGATAACATAGCTTTTTAATGGTGTAAGAATTTTCGGAATCATCCCAGTAGTTTGAGTTATTTTAGTACCTATGAAAAGACAAATCTTTTTTCTTTATCATATTATTATAGATAATAAGCAGAATCAAAACTAAACACTTCTGTTCTGTTCTAATTCTTGTTAATGGCTCTCCCTCAGGGGATTGGACCAGTGTCAAGTGCTTAACACTTCAATTAGAATGAAAGGAAATAAAATAGTTATGTTGATGTACCAGGCTATCATGAGTATAGATTAATATAGATTTTTCTATTGTTACAGTTTGCAATAACTGCGGTCGTTTCATTATGAGTTCTCTGCCGCCGGTGGAGCTGGAAGTGGAGGTTGTTGATGACGCTATGGAGGATGACACCGCCGACATGATCCCCTCAGAGAGGTACAGTTAATAACATAATCAAAGCAAGCAAAATAGACCCCAATTTTCGTCACGCGATTTTGAACTAAACTACTTAAGTGTACCGTAGTCTTTGACTCCAAAAATTACACTAACATTTTAATAGTGGTAGAGCCCGCTTTAACATCTTCACATGAATGGGTTGGTTCGCCCGGTGTAGTACCACGACCACACATAGACAGGCGTGAAGTGAAAGCAATTCCGCATTTCGTCTAATCAGTGTGGCGCCGGAGGCCTAATTTCCACCCTTTTCTTAAGAGGAGAGGGTGGGAAGGAAAAGTGGATTTGACGATGGAAGAGACGCCTATGAAGGGGATATGTCCTCTTTATGTGCGACTCCTCCTCCGTCAATTAAGGGTAGGTAACGCATCTGCGGATGTTTATGAGCAGCGGTTGCTTTCCATTTCGGTGGATTCAGGTGGCCGCTTGCTCGTTTGCCACCTTATATTATAAAAAAAAAACATAAAAATTGGACTCACCTGCAAGCATTACCTTTTGGATAAAAAAAGAATTTTCATAATTGAATATTTAAATAGGAGGTATTTTGGTAAGTCGGTCAAAAAGTACAACGTGTGGTATGATACTACTGACGAGTACGCATTATTACACAAATGCAGTGTCATTGGTGTGAAAAACAACTAAAAAATATTAAACCCTAATGTTATGAGCAAGGTGATCAGATGATTTCAAAAATCCAGAGATAAAACTTGACTTCAATATGAGTGCAGTTAAGTAGCAAATTTAGTAATAATGTGTTTCAAAATCGACATTTATGGATATAATTTGCATATGTTTCCTTATATTACGATATACAAGTGTCCGATCTTAAAAGCTGAATTTATTTGGAGTGAGTTATTAATGGATTATCATTATTTATTATTATAGGATTAATCCTAGCGTTATTATTATATTGTGACGCCAATATTCAATAGGAGCTAATTTAATAAATTACTCAGGATATGTTTTAACGTAGATTTTTATGCCACTTAAGTTTTAACAGCATTTTTACTTTGGAGGAGCTGTCGCCCGTAAACTTCGTTGGCGCGGATTTTTTTTTAAATGTCATCAATACATTCCCGCATCCATCTACATTCTACCAGCTATCTTTCAGTCAGTCTCATCAAAATCGGACGACCAATTACGCCATTTTGACAGCGCAGAATTTAAAAAAAAGTAGCCTAAACTATGCCCGTCTATATCAGCTACCCTTCAGAGAAAGTCCCGTCAAAATCGGCCTAGCCTTTTCGGAGGTTGCCCGAAGCAAAGGCGTTTTACAGACAGGCAGACAGACAGACAGAATTTTTTTAAATGCGATTTTCGTTGTTAGCAACGCAAATTATTTCCGAAATCTGTAATTTTTCTTTTGATATTACAAATAGGCACTCCAATGTGACATATGTTAATGTCTCTTAACGATTACGAGAGATGGCAATGTATAAATACAAGTATTGGCACAGTGAGAACTCACCGTTAATAGGGCGTACTAGACTTACGCGCATGCGTGTACCGGTGACCCGGGCATCTTCGATATTTATTGATTACACCTGTTGCCATACCGCTCTTAATGGACGAATTGATAATTTTATTACATCCTAGTTATTGCGAGATGATGTCTGGCGAATACAAGTTATCTACTTACTAAATAAAACTTAACCAGCTTTCCTTACTTTTGTTTTTATGAGAAAGAATGGGTTACATTATGTTTTGAGAATTTGGGAATATTTTTTTGGATTCTTTTATACTATTGACTATGCGTCGCCAAACGATTATCTGGAAGGGATAACTACTTAGTTACATCTACCGTCGTCTTATATTAATTTTACATTTTTGCAGTCTCTATACGACGCCCAAGTTAGCGTTAGTTGACACTATTGTTTATCTTACTTATATTATCAATGCGAAAGTTTAGATGGATGGATGGATGTTTGTTAGCGTTTGTAGCCTAAACGGCTGAACGGATCTCTATGAAATTGGGCACAGGTTTAGAGCATAGTCTGGAAGAACACATAGGCTACTTTTTATCCCGGGAATAGTTACGGTTCCCGTGGGATTCGTTAATTTAGTTTTTTAATGTTTACTCGATCATTCTGCAACGGTTCAACATATCTTATTTAAATTTGGCACAAATAGAAAACAAAGTCTGGAGTACACATGGGATAAGCTTCATCCCCGAGAAATGTCCGGTTCCCGAGGGATACGTAACTTTTTGTAATCTATATAGTTTGTATGTTTTAAAATACCACGCGGACGAAGTCGCGGGCAATAGCTCGTTGTTAATACAAATTTAGACGTAAAATATATATAACCTGTATACGTCAGCTTTATGCCCTTTTGTAGGTACTATAGGCACTGTTAATAATTCTGATATGTACCCTGTAAAAGTCAACCTTTAGAAAGTAGCATGGCGTTTTTTTCTGTAGGTACTTTAAGCAATGTTAATAATTCAAACATAATTCACAAATGCTTATCTTATAATCTAAGAAGGGTTATTAGTATAGGTTATATCAATAAATAGAACAAAAGATGCGCAGTACATGATACCAGACAAAGAATCATTACACTTTATCCTGATAGCCCTTATCAAGACTTTCAGAAAAAGTAATAACAAAACTACAATATATACCTTTCATTACGCAGTATTTATTCAAAGTTTTACAAGTACAAAAAATTGAATTGTGGAATTGTATAAAAAAATAATTTGTTAAAATTGTGTTCGCGACTGTACAGTTTAAAAATGTACACTAACGTACAATGTGCTTTGTGGTACAGAGTATTAAATTTTACTTTCTTATTAATAATTTTACAATTAATTTGATACTTTTGTTACAAGTTAGTGTTAACATAAAATATGATACTAAAAGAATTGTTTAAAATACTTTGCTGTAAATCAGATATGTCACCAAAATTCCTGTACCACGCTGATGTGCTAGAGGAATTTAAAATGTAAGTGTCTTTGTTTTCTTTGTATAGAAAATTGTTAGTCAAACCATACATGTTGACACACAGCTAATAGTAAATTTGACCGTTATGTACGTAATAAGTCATTAAGTAGTTTTTGAGTTTGTTGCATTCAGACTCCGAAGTACTTTATATTTATAATATTGTAAAGATTTTTTTTTATTTCTGTATGTATTGAAATTAGTTAAAAACTACTAGGCCGATTTGAATTTATCGCTAACTAACATAGGCTATATTATTAAATTTCACGTAGGTGAAGTCGCGAGCAAAAGCTTGTCTTAGCTATATTGAACTGCACTAATTTTGTACTTCGCTTCAAGTTTTATAAGTCAAGTAAATCCGCAATCTAACCTTGGCTAAGCGGTAAAAGTAAAGTTTATTGTACATTTGTTACTTACGTTTTATGAAGTGATACAAAGTTTTGTCGGTATTTACGTTTGTTGAAACATTTTGTATACAAAGAGTTAAATTCGCTTCCCAAGAGATAAGTTGACTAAAATGTTGACTAAATTGCGTCGTCAGCGAAGTGGGTAGGAGATATATTTCCTCGTCTATGTAAAAACATGTTTTATGGTTTGACCCACTTTATATGTCTTTGAGATTCTGCTTGACTTACAAAAGAAGTTCTGTATGCAAGAGGAATTTAGCACAAGGATAAATGTCCACTTTATTATATAAATAGGATATTGATAACGGGAGTGAGGAAATAGATAATCTTTTAAGTGTAGATAGCATTTTACTATTTCTGGTATTTTTAACATAAAAGATTATATGTATATTTTTAACCTTTTAATTCTGTCGTCACTTACGCTATTTTCAATAGGGTTGACAATTTTCGTTTTTGAGTAAATGATGTTTACGTCCTTATCAAATAAGTTAAAATTATTTTTATTTTCCAAATTTATTGTGCAAACTTGGACAAGTTACTTTCACAATGCGTTATAATACCAAAACATTTTTTGACATCCCTGGTTTCGCATTAGTTTAAATTATTTCCGCAATTCAAACATGTTTTTCAAATAACACTTATAATTTGCATATAACTTTCAATCATGTAGATGTAAATTGATTTTTTAATTTATGACTCGTAAATTTTTTACAAAAGTATAAAGGAACGTATACTTTAATAAAGTCAAATAATCTATATCTATCTATACATATAATAAAATTGGAGTGTCTGTTTGTAATATCAAAAGAACAATTTCAGCTTTCGGGAAGATGTATTTGCGTTGCTGATAACGAAAATCGCATTTCATTTTTTTTTGTCTGTTTGTCCGCAAGTCGCGTTTGCTCCGGGTAATTTCCGAAACGGCTGGGTCGATTACAACCGGACTTTTACTGAAGGATAACTGACATATCAATATTGCGTGGACGACGTCGCGGGCAACAGCTATATATGTAATTGTAGTTTATCAAATGTATGATATCTATTTGCTTGCTTATAGACGATAGTAGGTGACATCATTATAATGCAAAATAGTTCCGCGTCAATTAAAATCAATCCACACATCATCCATTATTGTATGTCGCTTATTGACAATCGATAGTATAATGCAAACAAGATTACTCAAACATCTTAGCACGTGTCTTGTCTCGAAATATATCTTTGGGATTTTATGTTGGCAATGTTTAATAACGACCGTCTATCACACCGTTATTACATAATATTTAATTCGTCTCATCCGAAAATGAAGATATTTGTGAAGTCAACCAACGAACAGGGTCAGTCTATGTGGTTGACTATGCCCTAGTCACCCCTTACTTAGTGTAGGCTCCGTGCTCCTTAGTGGGGACGTATAGTGAGCTGGTGACGACCCAAAACGATGTAATTTCGGTAAAGCAATGATGGTGATGATGATTACAAGAACGATTCCAAATTTAAATTTTCGCACAAGTTAAAAATCAATTTTATTTCCTTATTTGTATTAGTAGTGCCAGTTACGACTAAGAACTTTTAAATAAATGAGGCAGAAATACGATAAAAATACGAACGATTTTTAGGTTCAAAGATTAGAGCTAAGGTCGACCATAATGGAACTAATATCTTACAATACTTGTGAAAAACATTGCATTCGTGTCATTATCAAACTACTTTATTTGTCACTAGCTCTTGCTCGCGACTTGGTCCACTTGAAAATAAAGAATAATAAAAAGTATAGGCTATTTTACTCAGTGATAACGTAGCTTTTTAATGGTGAAAGAATTTTTGAAATCGGTTCATTAGATTTTTAGTTATTTTAATACATACAAAAATACAAATCTTTGGTCTTTATAATATTAAAATAGATTAGAATTACGCTACGGTGTGAATGCAGTATGAATGTCGTTCACTGGCGTGCCAAGGTCCGAAGGAATGATGCGCTGACTCGCTGACCTGATGCTGTGCCAGCTTCCGACATATTTTATTGCATAACTTAATTGTACATAAGTAAGAAAAGTAAGAAAAATCAGTTTAAACTTCTATAAGACATTTTAACGTTGATACTGAATAAGACAATACAAGAGTGATGACAATTAGTAAATTTGTAATACGTTTTATCATCAACTAGCTGTTGCTCGCGACTTCGCCCCCCGTGAATTTAAATATTATCTCGCCTTTGTTACTCACTGATAACGTAGCTTTTTAATGGTGAAAGAATTTTTGAAATCGGTCTAGTAGTTTTTGAGTTATTTCATTAAATACAAAAATACAAATCTTTCCTCTTTATAAAATTAGTATAGATTTAATCTTTATTAAACAAAAATTTGGTCAGTTTTGTGGACCAGGATTCGGAACGTTTTACTTGCTTTTAAATCATTGATATATATTTTGCTAAGTACACAAAACTAAGATAAAATCTCACTTGTTTGAAAGATATAATTAACATGAATAACTTTTTTACGACCTTGCCCTTTGTAAGTCAATGGCCTAATATTAATTATAATTATTAATAAAGTTTGTTTAATCCGAATTCACCTTGCATTATAAACAAAAACACCAATGTCATTGACCTCGCCAACGAGCCGTACCATTTTATTTTTACCGCCATTAGCTTCGGACACTAGGCTTATAACTTGCTATTGTAATCTGAGATTTATTCCTTAGGAATAAAGTTTATTTCTCAATGCGTACTTCAGGTTTGAAGGCTGTGGTCCTGTACTGAATGGTCTGGAGTTTTCGATGGCAAAATATTTGTAAGATGACATCTAGATAGAGATGTTACCATAAATAATATAGATTAAAATGTATGTTAATTTCGAGTTATTTTTAACGATAATCCGATCTCTAGAATCGTCTGGTAAACTAAATGTAACGAAAAATTTTCTAAATCATAAAATGTTTTTAAAAGAAACAAGGTTAATGTATTGAAAAAAGTCGTAACCTTATTAGCCCCAAAGCTTGTACAAAATTAAAAATATGTTACACCCAAATAAAAGAGCGTCGGTGACTCGGTGGTTTAAGCACTTGACTTCTAATCTACATGTCTTGGGTTCGAGTCCCGCGATGTACCAATGTGCTTTCGATATTTCGAATTTTCATATGTACGTAATTTACCCGACGTTCTTACGGTGAAGGAAAACATCGTGATGCAACCTGCACATATCAGCGAAAAAATTCAAAGATATGTGTGAAGTCAACCAACCCGCACTTGGCCAGCATGGTTGACTATGGTCTAGTCACCCCCTGACTTAGGGTAAGCTCCGTGCCCCTTGGTGGGGACGTATAATGAGCTGGTGATGATGATGATGATGATGATGATTTAAAATTTAAAATATGAAAATGTTCTTTTATATGAAAACCATTTTTTTCATTACATATCCCTGAATTTTACGAATTACATATTATTTTTGGAACTCGTACCAACAAAACCTTCGGAAAACCGTTTCGTTATCGATTAACAAAACTGTTAAATATAAGAAAACCTTTTTTATAATGGCAGTAGCGAGTACATAATCTTTTTAACGATCTACACAAATAGATGCGGCCTCTTACATTATTTATAAATATTTTTCAGTAGTTTAATTCGGAACGAAGACACGCGTGGCGGCTAGTTCGTATACATAAATAGATGGAGATTCTGTCGGGTTGTACGTTCAGTGATTTTTCAATCATCATTCGATTAATGTCTGGGTCGTTATGTCTGTGTTATAAATAATTGTTACCAGTTATGTGCGTGACTGTACGTGTCAAAGTTTAAAATAATTACTGTGTTTATTGTTACCTATTGTTTGTATAAAGATGGAAGAAAACAACGAAGAGGAAAAGTCAGTTTATCATAACCGTGGGCTTTCACTGCTGAAGCATATTTATTTTTATCTATAAAAAATCAGATGGAAATGATTGTACTATAGTGGATGTCCACGTTAATAAAATTATTTTCAAACAAGTGTAATAAACATATATCAAGATAATCCTGATATAGGCATAAATATGCGCATTGAAAGATGTGAAAACAACTTGGCCGCTTAATGCAAAATACACGATTAGATTAGTAATAAAACTTACAAATTACCAGCGTTATAGCTGATTACATGTTATACATCGATTTTAATATAGTTTACTCTAAAAGCCGGAGTACACCTTTGACTAAACTATCGCACACAGTTGTGCGATTGCCGATTGTTTTGCAGCCAATTCAACTGTTTAGTTGCAAAACTAAAATTCGAGTTGTGTGCGCACCTCCATATCAGCTCGTAGGAATCAAAGCGACTAAAGTTCTGCGATAGTTTAGTCAAAGTTTGCTAGCGCTCTGAATGTTGTCTTCTTTCCACGCTGATGTAGCGGTCATTATCTTCTTAAAATACCGTTAACTTTTTCAGTTGTCAAATGTCAAAAATCGCCTCGGCAGGTGCACTGCTGCGCACCCATATGTAACTGATTTGTTTTGGTAATTGTTAGGTTTACCTTGCCGGTGCGCGCTGACGCCGTGGTGGAGCTGTGGCGCTCCAAGCTGACGGAGGGTGTGCTCTCCCCCGCGCATTTCCAGGACTACTGGAGGGTCACCGTGCCAAGGATCTACTCGCCGCAGCCCAACAGGACCTGCCTCGGTTAGTGTTTTAAAATGGTGAACGATCTGTTAACGATCCAGGCAAAGTTGGAAGAAGCGATTCAAGGAAAAGGATACCCAGAAGAGATATTTAAACTTTTATAAAAATCTAATTAGACCTAGCTTATTAGACCAGGGGTGGCCACGCGTGCCATAAGTGGCACACGTCATAATATTTTGGACATGTCGATAATGATAAATGACTACAAAAAATATGAAGTAGGTGCACCGTGGTAATAAACGAAGTCAAAATTAATCAATGGCACCTCTAAGACAGCATTTAACATTTCTTTAATTTTAAAGCATGTAATTGCACTTTGATGCATAAATGTTAACCATCCCTGGCTCAGATAGTTAAAAAGGTGGTTTAAGAAAATCTATGTGTCCTAGAAAGTTTAAGCCTATACTGTCATCTAATCCATCAACGTATTTGTTTTCCAGATTGGTCATTCGATGAAGAGTTGGCTCAGAAGCTGTTGATCCAGCCGTTGGAGCAGTTCGTGTGGGGCGACAGCGATGCCTCGCAACCGCCCATGCCGCGGCGCTCCACGCTCTGCGGCCGCGTCTTCAAGCAGGGCGAGCCCGCCTACAGCTGCAGGGAGTGCGGTTAGTAGCTCAGTTAGCCACTGCTAGCAGTTCATTCATTGATTGTCTTTGTCAATATGTACTATCAGGAAATCTGCCGGTGACCTTAAAAGTGATAGTTGTGTGAACGTATCGTAAGGATAGATTACGACGCCAAAACAAACAATTTTCAATGTGTCAACGAAAAATGTGTTGCGGATTTATAAAGAGGTCGATTTATAATAAATACATTTTGGCTGTAATAGTATATAAGTATGTCAAATGTAAAATAGGCAACTGACACTTGAGGAAAAATGTGTGTCTAAAAGAACCGAAGAAATGTCAAAGTCGATGAAACACATATAAAAAAAATCTTTTAATGTTTACATGGTTATTTGGTTTAGTTAATGGTTAGTTAGTAGCACACGACTAACTATTATGTCGTCGCGCGACTCTGCTTCTTAATTTTAATTAATTAACTAAATCTTTTTTCTGTGTCTGCAAGGACCAAGTCGATTTTTCTGTAAGTCGAACACAGCAAAGTGGTCTGACTGTACACTATCGGAGTATATTGGTGTTAGGTATGGACAACACGTGCGTGCTGTGCGTGGAGTGCTTCAAGGTGTCAGCGCATCGACACCACAAGTACAAGATGGGGCAGTCGGGCGGCGGCGGCTGCTGCGACTGCGGCGATACAGAGGCCTGGAAACGAGATCCCTTCTGCGAGCTACACACCGTTAGTTAACAACTAGTTGCTTAATCTGTCATATATTGTCTTACTCATATTATAAATGCGAAAGCTTAGATGGATGATTTGTGTGGTGCCGGAGTCCTAATTTAAGTCCCTTTCCCTTTACCACCCTTTTCTTATAAAGAGAGGTTGGGAAGAGGAAGTGGATTTGACGGTGGAGGAGATGCATAGGAAGGGGAAATGTCCTCTTTATGTGTGTCTCCTCCTCCGTCGAATAAGGGTAGGCAACGCATCTGCAATTGCGGATGTCTATGGGCAGCGGTCGCTTCGCCATTTTGGCGATTTCAGTTGGCCGCTTGCTCGTTTGCCACCTTATGTTATAAAAAAAAAAGATGTGAAGGATAGTCTGGGAGAACACATAGGCTTTTGTTTTTTTTTAATTCCGCGCGGACGGAGTCGCGAACGAAAGCTAGTTATATAATAAATGCGAAAGTTTAGATGGATGGCTGGATGTTTGTTAGAGTTTGTAGCCTAAACGGCTTAAAGGATTTCTATAAAATTTGGTATAGATGTAGAGTGTAGTCTGAAAGATCACATAAGCTACTCACTTTTGTTTTTATTTTTTTTAATTTCAATAAGCTACTAACTTTAGTTTTTTTTTTATTATGAACTAATTCGGTGTCGCGGGTGACAGCTAGTCTGTCATAAATAAACTGTCGTTTTCTATTAGAATTCAACAGACATTTCCATATTTTTAAATTGTTGTTTAAGAGCAAATGTAAATTTTAATATTATTCGAAGTGTTGAAGTTAGTCTATATATACTTGGAACTTTTATAGTTGAATTAAATTAACTGACAGAACTCTGCGAAAAATTCATTACACTCCTCTTCCAATAGGAATAATATAAAAGTTATAAACTACGTTACCTTCGTAATTATCATGTTTAGTTATAAAAATATACGCAGGCTCCAGAGAACGAGGAACAGGAGTCCCAGTCCACCATCAGCGCTGAAGTGATAGAGCGCATGAAGATCCTCGCCTCCGTTTGCTTCTCCTACTGCTTCCGGCTGCTGACCCTCGACCATGCGCCCGGACTGCCCAATGAACTCAGGTAACACAATAAATAAAAAAAACTTAACTCTCTCCAGACATCGCTACAGTCTCACTCGACTAAATTGGTTTATGTAAACCCTCATACATACATGAATTATACTTTCATATCTGGGAAAAATATTACTTGCTAAGGCCGCCGATGATAACGGACAAAGTGTTATTTATTTATTTATATGTTTATCAACATAATTACTTGATTTTATATAGATTTATTTATTGCATTATTAATTCAAATGGCATCATGTATTTACAATGTAAAATAACAAATGAAAGTATGTTAATCTAAACAAATATTTAGGGCCTGTCCCACCACTGGCTGATAGACTCGGATATTTTAAAAATGACGTCACTGTCAGATAAGGGAACAAAATCCGATATTTTCATGACATATTTTACACTTTGGTTTGTAAGCAAGTGAAGTGGAAGCAATTCCGCGTTTCGTCCGATGAGTGGTGCCGGAGGCCTAATTTTAGTCCTTTTTCCTTTCCACCCTCAAGAGGAAAGGATGGGAAGGAAAAGTGGATTTGACGGTGAAGGAGACACATAGAAAAGGAAATATCCTCTTTTTGTGCGTCTTCTCTGTCAATGAAGGGTAGGCAACGCATTTGCAATTGCGGATGTTTATTAGCGCTTGCTTGTTTGCCATCTTATATTATAAAAAAAAAGGAAATATGGTGTGTGCAGGCTGAAGGACGGTGAGCGCGATCTGCTGCAGATCCTGGACCAGCCGGACTGCTACTGCACCGTCATGTACAATGATGAGACCCACACCTTCGAACAGGTACAACAGGTGCAGTGGATCTCCAGGGAATGGGCAAAATTAACCATGGATTTACTTAAAGCATTTTAACCTTCAAGCTTAGAACGCTTTTGTGTAAAATCTCGTTAGTACACAGCTAGTTGCTTTTTCATTCTCTCGTTGTTTGCTTAACTCACTGCTGCATGTTATTTGTATAGGTCTAAATAAGATTAGTTTGATGACTTATATGAAGTATCGAATTAAATTTGTATGAAGGTAAATGCCGTACTTGATAGACGGGTATCCTAGTGATGAAACACGCATAGCGAACAACTGTGAACTATCGATATTCGGTTTAAATAACTAATTTAAATTTAAATCAACTAATTTAGGGGACGATTTTAGTAATGAATGTAGTGTAGAGTATATACGGATCACAAATTATTATATTATTATTATTTTTTTTTTAACATATCTTTATTCTCTTATTTTTATATATAATACATTTCACATGATTTTCTTAAAAAAATAACAAAATAAAACATATTATATAAAAAAATAGTAAGTCCACCGGCTGCGGAATCCGATGACTCAAGCAACCAGTGGTCAGGGCTGCAGAGACAGGAACCTCCTCACTAGTCGTGCGGTTTCTAAAATAACCGCCTTTTGAATCGGGCCCTTAATCCAACTGTCTAGCGAGAGCTCCTTGAGGTGTTGGTCGAAGCTCTTCGCTATCAGCCCGTGTGCCGAAACGACTATCGGAATAATGGTAGTCGATTTCATACGCCACATGGCGGTAATCTCGTGAGCCAAATCCAAATATTTTAATAGCTTTTCATTTTCGGCTTTCACGAGATTCTCGTCATGTGGGATAGTGACATCGACTAACATTACACAACTCTCAGACCGATCTATTATTACTATATCAGGTCTATTGGCAGCAATAGTCCTGTCCGTAATAATAGATCGGTCCCAGTAGATCGTGATACGGCTATTTTCCAGAACTGGTGTAGGCTGATATTGGTAATATGGTACCTCAGATTCCACAAGAGCATACTTAAAGGCAAGTTGCTGATGGATAATCTTGGCCACTTGGTTATGTCTATGCAAGTATGCACCGTCCGCAAGGCGAGAACAACCGGAAACATTATCATTATTATTATATTATACTATTATTAAATAGTAAAATCAAAATCGATTATGTACAAATAATAAATAACTATTTATTAACTCTCATGTTTTATATTGGTTCTGTATGTAATTATTGATTTGAGAAAACAGTGTTTTTATTTTAACCCATAAGTTATAACTATGAATCTATCGATTCCAACTTCTATGAGAGTAAAAATCGAAAATCGAAAAGATTCACACTTTTACACGACCCATCCCTACTAAATTGTCAAATTAATCTTATTTAGACAAACTATAAGGCATTATCGTTGCAATGGACAAGGCTTTTATTGTAAATGTATCACCGCGAAGTGACTTGACTGTACATATATATATTTGAATGTATGTCAGGTGATAGCAACGCTGACGCGAGTGCTGAAGGCGAACCACCGCGACGCCGTGGAGCTGGTCAGCCTCATCGACCGCGAGGGCCGCGCGCTTGTCAAGTGCAACTCCTTCCAGATGTGCGATAAACTCAAAACTGAAATCGAGGCGTAAGTATACATCTTTTTTTTTTAAATATTACTAGAGTTTTGTCTTTAAAAAAGTCTTTTCTCTTTAAGAAAATCTTAAAATAATTAGTACTTTTTTACTTATAAACAATAGGGAATATGCATGTATTTTTTTCTTTTTTTAAACGATTCTACTCGTTATAAAATAACCAGAAAAAAAAATTGTCGCGAAAATATTCAACCATTGAGCTAAAAATAATATATAATATTACGACCATTTTCGAGCGACTGTAACGCGGCCGGAGTTGTCAATAGACAATTGACGTCAATCGTCTTATTCCATTCATAACATATTAGATAAGCCACTTGTTTCGACCAATAGTGTGCGTTTTAGAACTTAGCGAGGAAATTTGAAAAAAGACACTTTTTAATGATTAAATTTTGCCACTAAATCACATTATATTAAAAAAAATCTTTGCAGGAATGTTTTTATAGTAATAAAGTATACTTAAAAAAAGTTGATGCAATTTGGCGTCATATGCATATTGCCCATTGAAATTTCAATTTTAATAAAATTGTGGAACCCCCCCTTATTGCATGTGTTGTGGGGGGCGATGATGTATGTATGGCACTCAGCCGCACCGCGATGTTCGAAAGGTTCACATCCCGCCACGGGCCGGTGCTGAAGGTGCTGGTGATGCACGCGCACGTCGTCGCCCACCAGCACTACGCCATGAAGCTGCTGCAATGGTCAGTACTCAACTCATACACATTCATACACACACTCACATACACACATGTTCCTCCTTATCCTACTCCTGTAGGGTGCAACAGGATTTTGTCCTCTACACTATACTTCATCTCATACACACCCATACACATTCATACACATACACACATCTTCCTCCTTATCCTACTCCTGTAGGGTGCAACAGGATTTTTTCCTCCACACTATACTTCATCTCAGTCATGTCACCTTTCACGCAATCCATTTCTTTCTATGTCTACCTCTACCAGTGTACCACACTCATAACTAACGTTCTTGCTCCTCATAACATGCCCATGCTATACACAAACAAAGAGATAAATATCGTATAATGATAGTAAAATTAGTGATTTTTTACTATTTAACCCCATATAATGTTTAGCTACCAAATTGATTATTTCAATATTGGTTAAATTGTTATTAAGTAGAGGTCACCCACGACTTCGTTAGCCCGGAATATCAATTAATAATAGGCCTAGAGCTTTCGAAAATAAGTCGTAATAAATTTGGATTTACGGACAGATGGATAAATAAGAATAAAACAAAACTATATAGATTGAGCAAAGTCAACACATACACGAATTTTGAATGAAAAAAAAAACAAAATTATGTAGCCTATGTGTTCTTATCTATCCTTTACATCTCTGCCGAATTTAATCAAGGTCCGTTCAGCCGTTTAAGCTACAAGATCGATTTACTCAATTCACTCTAAATTTATACTATTATAATAAAGCGTAAACACACACTTCTTTGTTGCCTAAGATGTCAGCTATTACAGCATATTTTTAAATTATTATTTTTTTAATACTTTCGTCACGCTTTAGGCTATATATTTTCACACTATTAAACTTAGGAGGTAAATATTTTGGATAATAACCCTAATGTGAGAAAGAGGCCATAAGTTGTTGCCAACATCAAGGAAGCAAGGTTGTCATTTTGACATTTGTAATTGATAATTTGACAAATGTAAAATAAAATTTTCTTAATTGCATGCGGATTAAGTCGCACGGGAACTGCTAGTATCTTATATATTTGGTAACAATGGAATATGAATGGACTGTAGGCTGCAGAACTTCGTGTGCAAGGAGCCGACGCTGCGGCTGGCGGTGAGCCAGGTGGCGCTGGGCGAGGAGGCGGGGGGCGCGGGGGGTCCGGGCGCGGCGGGTGCGGGGGGCGTGGCAGCGGGCGTCATGCAGAACGACTGCCGCATGTGGAAGGCGGCGCGCGCCGCGTGGCATCGCCTGCTCATTGCCACCACGCTTATGGATTATGACACTAAGCGGAATATGGCGATTCTGTTCACCAAGTATTATGGTAAGTGAACTACAATACAAGACTTTCATCATCATCATCCACTTGCCCTTATCCCTTATGGAGGGTCGGCACAGTACAAGACTTTCACTACGCTAATAATATCTTATCATTACACATCACCACCAGCTCACTATACGTCCCCACCGAGGGGTTCGAAGTCTATCCTAAGTAAGGAGTGACTAAGCCATAGTCAACCACAATGGCCCAGTGCGGATTGGTTGACGTCACACATATCTTTGAATTTCTTCGCCGATATGTGCAGGCATCACGATATTTTCCTTCGCCGTAAGAACGTCGGGTAAATTATGTACATATGAAAATTCGAATAATCGAAAATCACATTAGTACATGGCGGGATTAGAACCCAAGACCTGTAGATTACAAGTCAAGTGTTTAGACCACTGAGCGACCGACGCTCCCTACTGAGTCGACGACGTTCAATAATATCTATACTATATCTATACTAATATAATAAAGCGTAAACACACTACTTTGTGGCGTAGGAATTACAGCATATTTTTCAATAATTACTTTAATAAAGCAGATGCGTTGTCTACCCTAAATTGACTGAGAAGGAGACGCACATAAAGAGGATTTTTCCCCCTTCCTATGGGTCTTCTCCACTGTGAAATCCACTTTCTTATCCGATCCTTTTTTATACTATAATTGGGCCTCCGGCACCACACTCATCAGGCTGTACGCGAAATTGCTCGCACTTCACGCCTGTCTTCTGTGTGTCGTGTTATTGCGGTGGGCGAGCCGACCCATTCGTGTGAAGATGTTAAAGCGGGCTTTACCATTTATTATCCTTATGTTATAGAAGCTATTTCTTCCCCAGGTTCGATGCTGAAGGACTTCATCCGCGATGACCATGACCACTCGTTCTCGATATCCTCTATGTCGGTGCAGCTGTTCACGACGCCCACGCTGGCGCACCATCTCATAGCGAAGCATGACGCGCTCTTCGTTGTTATGAACACATTTGTTAGTGAATGTCTAAGACGCTGCAATAGCAGGGTAAGTATTTATGTTTCAAATAGGAATGTTTTGTGATGTCATGTCCTGAACGTTAGTGTTTAATCTGTGACGTAATACGTCTGACATAGTGTACGTTTTGGATGTTTGATAGATGGTATTTCTAGTATATATGGAATTTAGTTATTAAAAAATAATTTAATAAATAGTAATAGGTATTTGGGAAATAAACTGAGGGTCTATCACGAATATTTCCGTGATATTTGCGAGAATTTTAATGTTGTGCACTTTATTTTTTTAAGGGCTTTGTACAATTCTAATACAAAATTTGTGGATGACGTTAAGAATATATTGTATAAGATTAACGCAATAATTAGAAAATTAAAACTCAGATTTTTTAATATAAATAATTATAATAAAGTCTAGCTTGTATTTATGTCTTATCTTGTCCTAGGGTTTATTGTAACATTGTTTATAGCAGTTTACTGTAGTTGTAATATTTGTGTAAAAACCATTAAAGTTTTTCTAGTATAAATGATTTATTGATGTTTTCCAGGGTCGTTTGGAGTTCGACCGCAACCATGTGTCGATGGCGTTCAAGCGCGCCCAGTTCATCTTGTATGACGTGAAGTATCTTCTGGGCTCCGTGCCCACAGCTTTCGACGACGACTTGCGCAAGGGCTTCCTGCACGGACTCTCCCTCATCATCTCCCTCCTCGTCATGATGCAGGGCATGGACTCTGTTGTTAGACAGGTAGACATCACCAATAATTATGTATTAATAGTCGTAAATAATACTATGGTTTAACTCCAAATATCAATAAAAACAGCGTTTACGAAGTCTTTTTAGGTTCGTTTAAATTATTAGTCATGTCTAAAGAACGTTGTTTTCTTGTACTCAGAGTTTGTCTTTTTTAAATTTGGTTTTCTTGTACTATATTCTACTAGAACATAAAATTCCTAATAGTTATTAACCGTCTTCAAAAAGGAGCAAGTACTTAATTGTATCTTTCTATATGGAAGTACTTTGAGTACGCTGAGATTTGGGATCGGATTGAAGTGATTGTTTTTTGTTTGGCACGTAATAGCTGCGATTTTTCATTATTATTTGTTAAAATTTTAGACAGAATAGAATTAACAAATATAGACAAATACAACGCAAAAACAAACTCATTGGTTTGTTCTCGAGTGCGATGAAGAATCTGATCGTTTGTGTTTCAAAATTAGTAGTTTTTAAGTTTTTCTTAAAAAAAGGTACCAAAAAGCAGGATTTTTTCCATGAAATTTTGGATTTTGTTAATAATAAAATTGTAATATGCACTTTTTTGTGTACAGCGCGGCCAGCACATGGAATACGAGCCGGAGTGGGAGTCCGCGTTCAACCTGCACGTGAAGCTGGCCAACAGCATCACGCTGGCGCTGGAGTGGTGCGGCGCCGAGCGCGGCCTGCTCGCCTCCGCCTACCGCATGGCGCTGCGCCGCCACGCCGACACCTGCGGGCACGACACGCTGCAGCTCAGAGGTACACCTGCAAGCGAGTCTGCAACGCACCCTTCACCACCTCTGTGTTCCCGCCACTCGTTTGCTCCCTTTTCGTATAAAAAAAAACTCTCTAAAAAAACTTTGCACTATTCCAACATCATTCCGATAAACTAAGCGCTTCCCTCCTTACATACCATCGCGAGCACTCGCCTTGGTCCGCGACTTCGTCCGCGTTGCGCAGTTTAAGCTGCAAATTCTAACAAACAGCTATATAAACTTTCGCATATATAATACTAGCTTTCGTCTGCAACTCCGTCCGCATGGAATTAAAAGAAAAAAGTGAGCAGCCTATGTTGTCTTCCAGACTATCCTTTACATCTGTACTAAATTTCACCGAAATCCGTTCAGCCGTTTAGGCTACAAACATTAGCAAACATCCATCCATCCATCTAAACTTTCGCATTTATATCAGTTAGATTAGTAAGGTTTATTTTTATTTTTATACTATAGTTTTTAGTTTTCGTAATGTCGTAATTTTATTATTGTAACTACTTTCTATTAATATTTAACTTGTCGAAGAAAATGCATTATAAAATCACGTGTTTAAAATAACCTCTGTTTCCCCGTGTGTTTCAGAGCTCGGCAGCCAGAGCGCGCTGGTGATCCCGTACGACGTGTCGATTGCGCCCGTGTCGATACACCGGCCGCTGTCCCGCTTCATCGCCGGCCTGCATCTGCACCTGCAGCAGCACGGCCTCGCCTACCACAGCCGGGAGTTCGACAGGCATGATAGACCTAAGCCAACGCCGGAGGAACTCATTGGTATAACTTTAACATGTTTGGTACTTCTTTGTAATATATGACACTAGCTGTTCCCGTGCGGCTTCATCCGCATGGAACTATACATTTATTGTTTAAAATTATCAATTACAAATGTCAAAATGACATGACATGATGACAAACCTCGGCAATCTTGCTTCCTTGATGTTGGCAACAACCTATGGTCTCTTTCCCACATTAGGGTTTTTATCCAAAATATTTACCCCCTAAGTTTAATGGCGTGAAAATGTATAGCCTAAAGCGTGATTTAAGTGTAGGGCTTTTTATTAAAAAGCAATTACAGCATATTTTTAAATACTTCTTGTATTTAAAAATATGCTGTAATTGCTGACATCTTAGGCAACAAAGAAATGTGTGTTTACGCTTTATTATAATAGTATAGTTTTTAGTATGATTCGACTAATAACACGTCACAAAATACCTACTAGCTGATGCCCGCAACTTCGCCCGCGTGAAATTAAAAAATAATAAAAAAATATAGCCTATGTTACTCAGTAATAAAGTAGCTATTGAATGCTGAATTTTTGTAAATGGCCTAATAGTTTTTGATTTATTTCAATAACAAAAATACAAATCTTTCCGCTGTATAATGTTATAGATTTACTTCTAATATAGTCTTATAGTATCTTATATTTTTGGACTATTAGGGGATGGTCCCCCCTCTTTGGCCACCCCTAGCGAGACCTATTAATATGTAATTCCAATAAGTATACCTTTTCTATTGCTGTTTGCGTATAAAGGGATGTCACGTTATCCCTTCTAAAACGACCAACCTGTTGTCTCTTGCTTTATTAGTTTGTCTTATAACACTTAAAGCCATACTCAAAGTCGTCCAATAGTTACTATAAGTTACTAGTGTTAGGAATAAAATTAGTACCGCGCTATAGAATTGGCGCAACTCTAGATTATCGGCATAAACGTCACGTCCCTAGCTGACAGCTGTCAATGTCACTAGAAATATGGATAGATTGGCGCGTAACTTGAGTCATAACGAGAAGTATTGCTCTGAGTTAAAAGCGACAGTGTCAATTAAATAAGTTGTCTAACACTAGTTAGTTTGCTTCGATGGGAGCATCCAGCATTTGTGGCTGAGCGAGGGCCCAATCCTGTCAGCATTGCAACGCTAATTTTAAATAATTCTTTTTCTTTTTTTTTTTCATTTCATTAGTTACGTTTCTCATTATTTTGTGTTTAATATTTTTATTTCATAATTGTAGTGTTGACAAGGATTAAACATTGTTTTATTCATTTTTATTTTTTTATTTTATTTTAAAACAGACCCTTAATTACTTTATTGCAATAAGGATGTTGTTATAAGAGTCGTAAGTCGATGGCCTAGATTCGAAGTATCTGTTCTATTTATTCTCTAGAGTGGGGGGCTGCTACCTCCATCCATCTCCCCCCCTTAGCAATTTGTGTATTTTGATTTGTTATATTTGTGTATTTCAGAGCCTGTGCTGTGTACGATGGCTATGATAGCGCAAGTACACGCGGGCATGTGGCGACGCAATGGATACGCGCTCCTCAACCAGCTCTACTTCTACCACAATGTGAAGTGTCGCACTGAGATGTTGGACCGTGACGTCGTTATGCTGCAGGTGACGTCACATACACACACGTCACATCTTAATTAAAACTGTGATGGATTCCGATTTTTTTTTTAATAATAGCTGGTGCTTGCAACTTTGTCCCCGTGATATTTACAAATATAGCAATATATATATATAATTTCAGTGATGACGCAGCTTTAGAATGATGAAAGTATTTTTAAATAGGCCCAGTCGTTTTTTAGTTATTTTAATGCAAACAAAAATACGATTCATTTCTCTTTATAATGTTAGTATAGGTTTGTTTGTAGAGTAGAGTAGAGTTTGTAGTCTACAATGCTGAACGCGTCAGGGTGAAATATGACATAGATGTAGTGCATAGTGTGGAAGAACATATAGGTTACTTTTTTTTTTTTAATTTACCCGGACGGATTCGCGGCCAAAATCTAGTAATGTTATTAATGCAAAAGTTTGGATGTACGGATGAATGTTTGTCACTACTTTTCTCTTCATAACGTATTTCGCTATTATTGTACAGATGTAGAACACGATTTGGAATTACACATAGACATAATGAAATGCGTCCGCGTAAAATATTTTTTGAACTTAACGTGAACTGAGTAGCGACAGCTTGTTTACCATGTTATGTTAATTTTAATAGAATTTATGTATATTACATCCCAAACTTACGGACATATTAATATATTCTAGATCGGTGCATCCCTGATCGAGAGCAACGAGTTCATAATCCACGTGCTGAACAAGTTCAACTTGCTGGAGTGGGCGTCGCCGCAGTTCGAGCAGCAGAACATCGAGTACGACACGCTGAGGCAGACCAGCAGCATGGTGGAGGAGTTCCTCGGACTGCTCATCACGGGTCGGTAGACATGAGGAATGTCCTAGATAAAGCGGATGGACATAGAAAATGTTACTAAAAATAGGAGGGTAGAGAAACAAAGAAAATGTACTAAAAGTAGGGGATAAAGGGACAGAGAATGTTCTAAAAGTGGGGGGGGGGCGGGTAAAGGGACAAAGAATATTTTAGAAGTAAGGGGTAAAATGGAAACTGAGAATGTTTTAGAAGTAGGGGATAAGGGGACACATAGAATGTTCTAGAAGTATGGCGGAAAATTACCAAATGATGCAAAACTCTGCCTACTTAAGCACTTAAATTGTGCTTTTTAATACTATTTTTAATACTTTTACACTAAAGTCGCACTAAGAACCTCTTATACTATTAAGTGTGTCAGTTAGATAAGAAAATAAGTTAATACCAATTGGAATATAGTTAAAAATGAAAAGATAATTTATAATAAACTTATCTAAAATGCTTATACCTTAATAATCCTGTAATCACAGATTAATTGAGAATAGACAGAACAGGAGTATTTCAAAATAAATCTATAGACAATGATATTGTCAGCTAGTGAAATGGAAATAAAATCTCTCAATTCTATTGAATTTCATAAACTCATTTAATACTTATAAACTTATAACAGTTAAGTGATTGCTTAAGTTGAATTAACTTAACTTCTACAGTGGTAGTGCCCGCTTTAACATCTTAGCACGAATTGGCCGGCACGCCCTCAGTAATACCACGACCACACAGAAGACAGCCGTGAAATGGAAGCAATTCCGTGTTTCGTCTGATGAGTGTGGTGCCGGAGGCTTAAGTTAAGTCCCTCTCTCTTTACCACCCTTTTCTTATAAGGAGAGAATGGGAAGAGGAAGTGGATTTGACGGTGGGGAGATGCATAGGAAGGGGAAATATCCTCTTTATGTGCGTCTCCTCCTCCGTCGGATAAGGGTAGCCAACGCATCTGCAATTGCGGATGTCTATGGGCAGCGGTCGCTTCGCCATTTTGGCAGATTCAGGTGGCCGCTTGCTCGTTTGCCACCTTATGTTATAAAAAATAAAAAAAAACTTACGTAAATTCCTCATATAAACTAAATGTTTTTGTGTAAATAATTGATATTTTTTTGTGCAACAGTGGTCGGTTCCCGCTACGTGCCGGGCGTGGGCGAAGTGAGCAATGAAGATCGCACCAAGAAGGAGATCATACAGATGCTGTGCGTCAAGCCAATGCCGCACTCGGAGCTCAACAGGTATACAGATATTTCTATTAGAAATCAAAGAAAATCAAATAACGGAGACATAGTTGACACTTCGCTTGAAACATTCATATAATAATATATGAATCACGAGCTGTTGCCCGCGACTTCGTCCGCGTGGTATTAGAAAACATACGAACTATATAAATTATAAAAAGTTACGTATCCCTCGGCAACCGGCCATTTTTCTGGGATGAAGCTTATCCCATACGTACTCCAAACTTTGTTTTATATCTGTGCCAAATTTCAATAAGATATGTTAAACCGTTGCAGAATGATCGGGTGAACATTAAAAAACTAAATTAATGAATCCCTCGGGAACCGTAACTATTCCCGGGATAAAAAGTAGCCTATGTGTTCTTCCAGAATATGCTCTAAACCTGTGCCAAATTTCATGGAGATCCATCCATCCTTCCATCTAAACTTTCGCATTTATAATATTAGTCAGATCATTAACTTGACAACTGATGTAATTTAGAGAAATATCATAACCTCTCCCGTCCTTATCCTACTCTCGTAAAGTCTTTACCAGGTCATAAGATTATAAACACGGCCATGTATGATCTCCAGATCTCTCCCAGAAGACCAGCTGCATGAGACCGGATTAGAAGCAGTGATACACGAAGTGGCAGACTTCGTGAAGCCCAAAGGTGGTAACAACCGCGGCATGTACAAGTTGAAGCCGCACCTCTACGATGAATATGACACCTTCTTCTATCACTACACTCGAGAGGAATTATCCAAGAGTGAGGAGGAGCAGCGGAATAGAAGGAAGGCTGCTGGTGAGTCAATACTTATGAGTTTTCATTGGTATCATATATGTTTCATAATGTAATTATCCCTTTATAAAAAAAACTGCACTTACAAAAATATCAACAAAAACATGTGATAACAATATCGAATTTTGTTACCTCTTCTGACGGTAAGGTCATTTTTAAGCTATCTGTGACTCTATCAGTCAGTGGTGGGACAGGCCCTTATTTTTATATTATCAGGTTTGCCGGAGTGCTGCCCGCCGCCGCCGCTGCCGAAGCTGTCGCCAGCATTCCGGCTGCTGGCCAGCCTGCTGCAGAGCGACGCGGCACTGCACGTGCTGCGCTGCGTGCTGGAGCGTGCTATCGACCTGCGCGCCAGATCCTTCTCAGAGACACAAGTGCACAAGGTAACACGTGATACAAACGTCATACATTTGTAATATTCTTGATACAAATTTTCTTGATAGATAAGTACTTTCTTGCAAATTTTCGTGCTAGATACCCTGCAATCTTTCTCCTTGCCAATACATTCTCGCTTTTCGTGTTAGACCCCCTGCAATCTCTTTACCACATCCATTGACAGATATTACTAATAATAATACACTAGTTACTTAGTTTAGTTAAGTTTTTTTTCTAATTTCATTCGACCTCATTATTCAAACTGGTGTCTATTTTTGTATTTAGGTATACGAATGAATCGTGTTTCGCTTTATATCCCGCTACTTGTAGAATGATCCGAGTCGTCAAAATTTGAAAAACACAATACCAAATTGACAATCAACGTGTACAGGCTCTACACCTGATCGGGTACGCGATACGCGACGAGGAGAGCGGGAACTACGAGTTCCTCGCGTTCGCTGAGAGCGCGCAGCGCAGCGGCCTGGTCGAGCTGCTGCAAAAGCTGTGCTCGTGCGCTCGCGTCGAGCCCCACCTGCCGCTCGCCAAGTGGCTCTACGCCAGGATCAAGTCAGTCGATCTTACCTAACCCTAATTCATAATTTGACAGTAGGCGTTATAACATGTCAGTTGGCGTTAAAACATGACAGTTGACGTTATAACTTGACAGTTGGCGTTATGACATGACAGTTGGCGTTATGACATGAAAGTTGGCGTTATAACATGACAGTTGGCGTTATAACATGAAAGTACGCGTTATAATATAAGCGTTGTAATCTGACAGGCGTTATGACATGACAGTAAGCGTGCGTAGCGTAACATAACGTTAGGTGTTTTTATATGACAGTATCCGTTGTTACATGATAGTAGGCGTAAAAATCTGACAGTAGCTGTTATAACCTGACAGTAGGTAATATAACCTTACAGTAGACGTAATAATCAGACAGTGGATTATTTAATTTGACAGTAGGTGAGGCAAGTTGACAGTAACTGACATATAATCTAACAATAGGTAGACTAGTTTTTCGACGGAATACAAAAAGTAACACATTTTAGTATTTTCTTAATGTTTTTTAATGATGTTTGTGTATGTTTAGGGCGCTGCTGGGACAGTCGGATGAGCACGCTGGTGATGGTGATAACATGGACACAGACCAGGGGCAGAAGAACTCCGAAGATTCGGCAGGTTAGCATACCGCTTATGAAAACATCTTACCTTAGTAGTCATTCGGAAAAATATTGAAACGACAAATAATGCCGCGCTTTACTTCAATCTCCATTAAAACTAAAATTGTCTGGTTTTTGAAGCGAAATGTTAAAATTCGTTTCAGTAATCGGCCGACTCCACCTAAATTGGATGGATGCATAAAGAAAGAAATAAAATATGTACATTTTTAACATATTTTGCCTGTTAAAATTAATCGTTGTTTCCAGATGCAGAGAAGAACCGTCGTGCCAAGTTGGCTGCGGAGCGCCGCGCCAAGCTGATGGACCAGATGAAGGCGCAGATGAATAAATTCATATCCAACAACGCGGTGCTCTTCGAGGAGACCAATACAGAGGCCTGTTGCACTCGATTTTAAGGGGGGATAATCAAACTTCTAGCATTCTTCTGGAACGAACCGTAACCAAAGAAAGAAATGTTTTGAATAGATAATGCTGTTGTTCACGTCGTGGTCCACGTGAAATTATATAATATTTGAATATAGTAGGAACATAGCCTATGTTACTTAGTGATAACATAGCCTTTTGAAAGTGGTAGTGCCCGCTTTAACATCTTAGCACTGCAGGGCCGGCACACCCCCAGTAATACCACGACCACACAGAAGACAGCCGTGAAATGGAAGCAATTCCGTGTTTCGTCCGATTAGTGTGGTGCCGGAGGCCTAATTTAAGTCCATTTTTCTTTACCACCCTTTTCTTATATGGAGAGGATGGGAAGGGGAAGTGGATTTTACGGTGGAGGAGATGCATAGGAAGGGAATATATCCTCTTTATGTGCGTCTCCTCCTCCGTCGTATAAGGGTAGGCAACGCATCTGCAATTGCGATGTCTATGGGCAGCGGTCGCTTCGCCATTTTGGCGGGTTCAGGTGGGCGCTTGCTCGTTTGCCACCTTTTGTTATAAAAATAAAAAAATAGCCTTTTAATGGTGCAAGAATTTTTGAAATCGGTCTAGTATTTGTTGAGTTATTACAATACATACAAAAATACAATTCTTTCCTATTTATAATATTAGTAGAGATATCAGGTATAAAAGCAAATTTGCTTCAGTACAAATTTTTAATTTTATAAACTATCAAATTGTAGCATATTAAACCAGCAACTATTTGGGATACTGACTTTTTAAATTATTTAATGTTGCAGGTGACCCCGGAGGAGCAAGAACTACGTCCGCTGTACGCGGGCGCGGCGCTCGGCGTGTGGGGAGGTGGAGTGCCCGACCCCCCGCGAGTCTGCATCATGTGCCAGGAGGAGGTGGTAAAAAATCTTCTTCTTCTTGTCCCATGTCCCCAAAGTGGGACAGGACGTCCACAGTGCGCAGCTAGCACCCTCTATCCTGGGCTCTGCGTTTTGTCTCGGGCCATGACAGCAACAGACAACAGCCTAGGGCACAGTGGGTTAATCAACTGCTTGTCTGAACTTTTTATGATTCAAGAAACGATGTATATTTTCCATTCCTGTGCGACTCCTCCACCGTTAAATCCACTTTTCGTTCCCATCCTATTTCTAGAAAAAAAGGGATGGGAAGGAAAAGGGACTCAAGTTGGGCCTACGGCACCGATTAATAACAGTTAGCAAATTAATTGTGACTGGTTTAGATTAAGTGGCATATATATTGGTATCAGGCCCGCGTGGAGCTGAACATGGAGCCGGTGGTGCTGGTGGCGTTCGTGCAGCAGTCGACGGTGCTGAGCCGGCTGCGCGGCGTGGTCAGCTGCCCGCGAGACGCCTACCTCGCCGCGGGCGTGGGCTCGCAGCCGCACGTCTCCACCTGCGGCCACGTGCTGCACGCGCGCTGCTGGAGGAAGTACGTCGATGGTGTCAGGGATAAAGAGAAGATCAGGTACGTCTGAGGTCTGACGTGACCCGCACGTGTTATATGGAACTTATTCTGAGTCGTCTCTGATGAGTATGCGTGCCGGAAGCCTAATTTTAGTCCCGTCCCCACCTTTTGCTACAAGGTATTCCTTCGAGTCGAATGTTAATATTAAATCTATGTGCAGCGGTCACTTCGTCATTTCGACAAATTTAGGTTTAAAAGAAAATCATACAAATAATTATATGTGAAAGACAACATACAAATATTTTTTTAACTTTACTTCAGACCGTACCGCCTGCGTCAGCCGGCGGCGTTCGACGTGGAGAAGTGCGAGTACCTGTGCCCG